>NC_057758.1:9077064-9079624 GCF_004010195.1 Chiloscyllium plagiosum
CATTATGATATATACACGCCGTGTGAGAGTGGTTCAGTGCACCGACAGTGAGAAAAGCCGAAATCAGCCTAAGAAGAAAATTGCATAATTCGCAACTGAGAGAGACCATTCACATGTTCTATGTTTGGACGAGGCTTCCACTGATTGTTAAACCCGGAGAGGGAATGCGAACAGTTTTTGCGTGGATAAACCCTGGAAATGTAGGCACTATGGGAAGGGATTCTATTACTCATCTGCTCTTGAGATTTATGAGCGCAGACACACGTGGAGAGGTCATTCACCTGTTTTGTGTGTGACAAAAGATTCAGTGTTCTCTCCAACTTGCTGACACACCAGAAATTTCACGCAGTGCAGAGGCCATGCACCTCTGACCGTGGGAAGAGACTCACTGATACATCCACCCCATTGGTGCACAAGCAAGTGGGTATTCCCCTGCTCTGATTGTGGGAATGAAGACACCAGTTCAGCCAACGTGCTGAGACACAAGCGAGTTCACACTGAGGAGAGGCCGTAGTGTTGCTCTGAGGGTGGTAAAGGGTTTGTTCAGCCGTCTGGCTTGGTTATTCACCAACAGCTTCACACTGGGGAGAGGCTGTTCACCTGCTCTCAGTGCGGGGAGGGATACACTCAGTTATCCGACGTGCAGACACACATTCAAATTCACACCCGGGAGAGGCCGTTCACCTGCTCTCAGTGCGGGACGAAGTTCTTTCGATTATCCGACCTGCAGAGACACCAGTGAGTTCACACTTGAGAGAGACCGCCCGCCTGCTCTCGGCAGTCAGCAGGAACACCAGCAGGATTACCAGTGACTGCAGGAGTGTGTTCAATGCTGGTGCTGCTACTCATCATGTTTATGACTGAACTATGTTGATCCTGCCAGTGGGTGAAGTGGGAAGCTCAGAGGGTTTTTTTTCTGCTAGAGTGGCCACCTTCACCACTTTGCTTCCAGTAAGGCGGATGCTTCAAATGCCAAACGAAGCACTGAATGAAGAAAGGTTCGCAAGGTAGAAGTTGTTTAGTCTGAAAAGCAACCTCAATTATCCGGAAAGATTGCAAAGTCACAATGCTTGGCTAAACTGTTATCTGGTATTCAATAAACTGAACAAAATTCTCCCCGTCTGTGTCCTTCAGATTATTTTCTCCAATAACGTGCCACGTTGGCATGGAGACGGTCATGTTCTGCACTTGTTTTGATTAATTGACATGAGCGCTTCTCACAGAAGGTACCTGGGAATTTGTAAAGATGGCAGCTCATTCGGAATCGATGAGGGGAAATGAAACCGGAAGGCTTGCCGAGCTTGGAGTTGGAGGATGCAATCTCCAGTATGGCTGTCGATTAAAGGCACTATACCTTGTGTTGGCAGCAAGCTGTCAGACATTGGTGATATGAATGAGGAGCAGGAAAGCTCTTTAACCGTTCGAGATGCCTCACCACGTGAGAAGATTGTGATCAATCGGCTTGTCATCTTCAATCCTGCCTGAACACTCAAAGCTTTCCCCACAAGGTGGTCAAAAGATGCTGCCAACGCTGTAACTGAGTCACTAGGAATGATATGTTCTCACTGTCAAAGGGTGGAAATTTTAGAGTAAAAGTTCTGGTGATCAAGGAGTAAATCAGTGTTGGGTAAAGCGGCTGGTGTTTCGCCAGGGAATGTTGCCCAAAGACAGAAGCTTCTGAGACACCTATTCGTTCTACTGTGATTACCACGAGTGAAAACAGACACGATCAATTCCAAAACGCTTATATTTTCAGTAAAGCCAGTCCAGATGTGCCAGAAAGTCATGAAAGACTTCTATTCTGAGTTGCCAACTCAGCTGAAAACGTTATTAGAAAAACATTTTCCAGAATGTTCATTGTATTTATCCAGGAATTGTGGGAAATCCCAGATGGCCTCCTCCTTCAAAGATCAATATCCCCACTCACGTGGTTGACGATATCCTCCAAAGCATTTCATCCACGTCCTGCACCTCCGCCCCCTAACCCCAACCCCCTCAATGCAACAAGGAGGGGCCACACACCCCACTAACTTCCGTTTACGCTGTACCATCCTCCACCAATTCTGTCACTGACAAACTGAGCTCACCATCAGTGACATATTTCCCTTCCCACCTCTTACAGCATTGCAGATAGACCATTCCCTCCGTGACTTCTTGGTCAGATGCACGGCCCCCCACCCACGCTTGACACCTTCCCATATCACCGCAGGAAGTGCAATACCTGCACCACACTTCCCCCCTCTCATCTCCATCCAAGGCACACAAGGATCCTTCCACATTCGGCCGAAATTTACCTGTACCCCAATCAATGTCACAAACTGTATCCGTTACACCCGATGTGGTCTCTTATACATCGGGGAGACAGGACGCCAACTTGCGGATTTTCTCAGAGAACACCTCTGGAACACCTGCACCAACCAATCCTGCCGTCCCATCGCTGAACACGTCAACTCCTCCCTCCCACTCTTCCAAGCACATGCAGGTCCTGGGCCAATTCCATCACAAAACCCTTCCGCCCACAGCTGGAGGAAGAATCGCTCATCTTCCGCCATGGGACCCT
>NC_057758.1:9081552-9087037 GCF_004010195.1 Chiloscyllium plagiosum
GTGACCAGGGTCAGTCAATGAGAATCTCCATATACAGTGAGGCAGCAGAAACTGGTCAGGTTCAGAAAGTGACGAACGGATAAATCACCTGATGAAGGAAGAGCGCTCCGAAAGCTAGTGCTTCCAAATAAACGTGTTAGACTATAAGCTGATGTTGTATTACTTTTGAATTTGAACAGATAAAGCACATATTCAAATGACAAAGCCCACAGTGTGATGAATTTGTTTTTGGTTGACACAGGGAGTATGTCAGAAGAAATATTTTTGAAAATGATTGAATGGGAGTGTCACTGGCGAGGCCAGCAGTGGGTGCCCATCTCTAACTGTCCCTGAACAATGATGTGGTGTCAGTCACCTGCTTGACGTGTTGCCAACTTGGAGTCTCTGTGTCTGCCTTGTGACAGCTGGAGCCTATCTCTCCTGTTGAATAAATGTCAGTTTACTGCTGAAATTGTTATTCTTGCAAATGGATCTGATGAATGCGTGCATTGGGAGGGTGGGTGGTGTTTGCTAGTGAGAGAGAAAGTGGCAGCACAGTAGTTGAACCCATACTGCATCGCCTGTCCCTCCCTTCCCTCCTCACCTGACACGCACTCACACAATGGCCCCAGATCTGAAATCCATACAGAGATTGCTCACTCCCTTATGGATGATAGGTACAGGAATAAATCTCAGCTCCGGAAGCTCACTCACAGAGTCATAGAGTCCTACAGCACGGAGACAGGCCCTTTGGTCCAAAGTGATACATGCTGACCGAAATGGCTGTACAAACTAACTCCATTTCCCTATACATGACCCATATCCTTCCAATCTCTCCTATCCATGTCTACATGCCTTTTACATCGTGTAAATGTACTCGTCTCAACACTTCCACTGGCAGCTCGTTCCATTAGCATTCCACTCTCCATGTAAAAAATGTTGACCCACGGGTTCCCTTATATTTTTTCCCTCTAACTTTAAACGGATGCCCTCCAATCCTCCATTCCTCAACCCTCGGAAAAAGACCCTGTGCCTCTCATGATCGTATACATATCTATAAGGTCCCCCTCAGTCTTCTAGACTGAGGATGAGATAAGTCTAGCTTGTTCAATCTCTCATTTTAACACAGACCAATGAGGAAAGGCAGCACTCTTGTATATTTCGCCTGCAATCTTTCGAGTTTGTTAACATCCGTCCGAGAAAAAGGTCACCAGAACTGAATACAATCCTGCAAACACAGCCTCACAAACATCCTGTATAACTGCAACATAACTTCCGAACTTCAATACTGAATGCCCTGACTGATGAAGGCCAGTATGCCAAAAGCCTGCTTCACTGACCTGTCTACCTGTGACTCCACTTTAAGTGAACTGTGAAACTGAACTCCAAGGTCCTTCTGTTCCTTGTCACTCCTTAAGGCCCTACCATTCACCATGAAACTCCTACCTTGATTAGACTTTCCAAAATGCAACATCTCACATTTACTTGTAATAAAATCCATTTGCCAGTTCTTGGCCCAGTTCTCCAGCTGATCAAAGTCCTGCTGAAATTTCTGTAATCCTTACTCATTGTCCATGATACGGGTTATTTAAGCAAACTTACTAATCTTACACGATTAGCAAACTTACTAATCATGTCTTGTACATTCTCAACTATATCGTCGATATAGAAAACGTTCAGTAACGGGCCGAGCAACAACCCCTTAGGCACGCTACTGGTCACAGGTCACAAGTCCGACAAGCATGCTTCCCACCATCAATCGAATTGTACATCCAATTTCCCAGCTCACCCTGGATTCCATGCAACCTAACCTTCCAGTGCAGCATACCATTTGGCACCTGATCAATGGCCTTCCTTAATTCCATATTGACTACGTTTACCACTCTGCCCTTGTCAACACTTAACATCGTTGTGAAGCCTCATTCTCCACAGTAAACACAGAGGAGAAATATTCTTTGAGAATCTCGCTCCCTCTGCTGTTGTTCTGCAATACTTGTCCCCTTTGGTCTTGAGGGGCCTTATTCACTCTCTAGTTATTATTTTTCCTTTAATATACTTAAAGTAAATCTTTGGATCACTCTAATATTCTCAGTCAAGGCTATCTCATGCTCCCTTTTCGCCTTGCCGATTTCCTTCCAAAGTAAACTCGTGTGTTCCCTGTATCCCTTCAGGGATTCCTTTGATCACAGCTGTCTGTATCTGAACCACGTTTTTTTTCTGCGCAAATTCTCAACATCTCTTGTTATCCAAGGTTCCCTATTCCTGCCATCCGTGCCCTTCACTCACGCAGGAACAGATAGAGATTGACTTCCAGTCGTCTCAATTTTAAAGGCCTCCAACTTGCCAAATGTCATTTTACCTGAAAACAACCTATTCAACTCAAGCCAAAAAAGCTCCTGTCTAATTCCTTGTCCCAATTTAGGTCTTGAGCCTGTGAACAAGTTGTGTCCCTCTCCATAACTATTTTAAGTGTAATAGATGTATGGTTACTGGTCCGAAAGTGCTCCCCCACTGTCACCTCAGTCACCTGCACTACATTATTTCCCAAGATTAAATCGAGTTTTGTCCCTTCTGGTGTAGGATACACTATATAATGCTTGAGGAAACCTTCCTGAACATACTTAACAAATTCCAACCTATCTAAGCCCTACATGCTCTGGCATTCCCCGTCTATGTTGGGAAAATTAAAATCCTTTCCAATGACAACCCTATTGCTCCTGCAAGTCTCCCCTGTCTCACTGCATATTTGTTCTTCTAATTGACTATTTGGGGGCTTCTGGTATACCGTCACCATCTTTGGTGCTTTGCTCTATCCACAAAGCCTCAGTGGATGATCCTTCGGTTATTCCGTCTTGACTACTGCTTTAATACTCGCCCTCATCAAAAATGCAATCCCCCTCCCCACCTTTCACCACCTCTGTCCTGCCAGCAGCATCTGTCCCCTGTGTGAGAAACAAAGCACACAATTTCATAAATTTCAGTCCGAGTCAAATTCTGAAGCAGCAAATGTTATTAAAACGTTCTTGCAAGGAAGGCTGCTGACAAGTACGCACCACGATCCAGAAATTACTCCACAATTGATAACGTTTAATTCTTGGTACTTTCCCGTTTACCTATTTGGCCTTCAAACCTATCAATATTCCTTATTGTGTTCTGCCCCTACCTACCTGCGCTCCGCCCTTGTTTACTTCTCCCCCGACTCCAAGCCGGGCGACCCTCACCCCTATTTATCCTATCGCTTATTTGTAAGTGATTGGCTCGCTTTCGTTCTGATATGAGGGAAATGTGCTGAGTTTGGCATATCTTGATGTTCTTTTTCACCTTATCTGTTTGTCTGTAACATCTTCCATTGTTTGCAGGCACATTTCATTCCTGTGTGCACATTTTAACTAATGAAAAGTAACTATGTATTCCTTCCACATAGTTTTCATTTCAGTGTTAGTTTATTTTATTTAATAAGCAATTATTAATTTGGCTGAAACAATTATATACTAATGTTAATAAGTAATTGTGGTTGCAGATGTAACTTTGGTTTACCTATTTCTCACAATTTCCCCCTTTTTTATTTAATTGTCATTTGTTATATTCTGCATTTCTTCCTTATATGTCGCTTCTAAATTGACCAGCATCTTTTCCGAAATTTCATTTATTTTGGAAATCTCGGTGAGGTCACTTATTCTCTCATTGTTTAACAGGTAGCGCCCTTCCCCCGATTGCTCTTTCGGGGCATTCGTGTGGCCAAATTGTTTCAAACAACCTTTGGATTTACCCCCGTGCGCAAAGCATGATACAGCATCCTGTTGCGATTCGTACTCTCACCACTACGATCAAGGAGGTAAGGACTGAAACCACCACACCCTCCACTTTCCAAACCACAATTCTAGCCACCCGGTGAATGATGTGCTGACTCCTGAATTTTCAGCTCGTTCTTTGGCTAGTGTTGTTAGACTACGCAGGGCTCGAGTAATAGACCCATCGGCGACTGTGTTATTTGGAATAAAGGTACAACAGCTCCCTTCTAACATTACACACACTCCCCCTTTTCTGCTAGGATCATATCTAGGGCTACTCTATTCTCCCATGCCATTCTGCTGGTTGAATCAAGTTGTTAGGCTGTAACTTTAATTGCATTTCTAGTTTAATTGATGAACCTTTGCTAACTATAGAAAATATAATTTATCCAATCCGCATTTTTCTTTACTATTACCCATCAGAAGAGTGCTGATTCAAAATCCGCCGTGATCTGGTTACGAACCTTGAACTCATCAGATACCACTTTTGGGACTCCTATAGAGTCTAGATATACATGATCATCAAACGAAGTACCCAAAAGGTGATCTCTTATTTCGTCCCCCTTCCTTTACTATCTATTTCTTTTTAAATACCCAGGTGAACGGAATTGCTAATTGTACAATTGCACACATGCCCCTCCAATCGGGAGGAATGGGTGGTTCTCAGTATTTTCCCTCCGCAGTACCACCACAGATCCGCTCGGGGCATCCTTAATGCTGAGTAGTTCCCTTCATTTTCCGTCACGTACTCAATTTCGGTACATGATTTCAGCTCCCCCAAATATCTGGACCGATTGTTCCTCGCCTGTTTGCACACGATGTGTGATTTCCAACCATGGCAGAAAGATGGCGGGGGTGGGGGGAGCGACTTTAATCCTTCCTTCTTTAAAGAAGGAAACTTTAATAGAAGGGGCATACAATCTTCATTATTCCATGCAGAGTCATCCTAATATAGGGCTATCATGCATGTCATACCCCTCCTGTCTCGCTTCCACCCAAGCGGAACGGGGACAACTTGGGCCATTCGTTTCCCCAGAGGCACACGCATCACAATGGCTTTTGTTCAAACTTTTCACAGTATCCTTTACCCATTCAACACGTACTCAATTTCGGTACACAATTTCAGCTCCCCCAAATATCTGGACCGATTGTTCCTCGCCTGTTTGCACACGATATGTGATTTCCTACCATGGCAGAAACATGGCGGAGGTGGGGGGAGCGACTTTAATCCTTCCTTCTTTAAAGAAGGAAACTTTAATGGACGGGGCATACAATCTTCATTACTCCATGCAGAGTCATCCTGATACAGGGCTATCATGAATATAATACCCCTCCTGTCTCGCTTCCACCCAAGCGGTACGGGGACTACTTGGGCCATTTGTTTCCCCAGAGGCACACGCATCACAATGGTTTTTGTTCAAACTTTTCACAGTATCCTTTACCCATTCAACCCAGGCATTTGGATTCCCAGCGGTTTCTCCTTCAATGGTCTGCTTTAAGTCCTTTACCAGGACAATTTTTATCACTTTAGGGTCAGAGTAAGGTACTCTACTATTCCTTTCTCCTAATCGGTTTCTGTCTTTCACCTGTATTTTAAAACAAATACAGGAAATTCTTCCCGTCTGCTTTCATCTCTATCCCAAATATTTGGACTGAATGGACCTGATAGGTTTCTCCCCCTTAAACTGTTTCATACCATGAGGTTTTCTTTATTG
>NC_057758.1:9087537-9109628 GCF_004010195.1 Chiloscyllium plagiosum
CCTTGAGTTCACCGTCCATCCGATCCAACCGGGGTATTGGGTCCCAGTCAAATCATGGTCTGAGACCAAATTGCAACTCGACTGGGAGGTTCCGTACCAAGCAGTCTTAAACACTGAAACGGCGATAAGAACGGCAGAGAAAGGTTGGACTTACTACACTCGGATTAAAGGGGGAGTGGAATCTCCAGTTGGGAGAGAAGTCTGGACAACCGAATTTACAAAATAACTGCTTAACCTTAAGCTAAAATACTTTAAATAAGTGATTATACAGTAGTGGCACGAGCGCGGGATAGTTTCTGTCGTGTTGCATTCCATGTCTCTCGGTGCTTCAATACCACTGGAAAATGGGAAGAATGTTTAGGTACAGTATATTAGCTTTTCTAATCGTAGGATTCTGTCAGGCTGTGGTGATAACGTTTCCAGAAAGTACAAATGCACAAGTCATAGAAACAGATGCCTGCAGCCTGGTGGATTGTGGAGATGTATGAAATCATAGGCAAAACAGTAACTCAGAGATACATCTTAGGTTCTATGAAAAAGGTCCTGAAGGGGGGCATGGGATAAGACTAACGGGAAGAAAATGCCCCGGAGTGTGAAGCATAACGGATATTTTTTGGATTAAATAATGCCAAGAATGGTGGAGGCAGGAAGTCCTCAGTGTTGATATCTTGATTATTCCACTCGTTACAGTACACCGAGGCCCTTTCCAGCCATCTCTTGACTGTCGCGATAAAAAGCATAATCCAATATATTTATCAATAAAGAAAACTTCATGGTATGAAACAGTTTTAGGGGGAGAAACCTATCAGGTCCATTCAGTCCAAATATTTGGGATAGAGATGAAAGCAGACGGGAAGAATTTCCTGTATTTGCTTTAAAATACAGGTGAAAGACAGAACCCGATTAGGAGAAACTGTCGTGGTAAAGGACTTAAAGCAGACCATTGAAGTCGAAACCGCTGGGAATCCAAATGCCTGCGTTGAATGGGTAAAGGATACTGTGAAAAGTTTGAACAAAAGCCATTGTGATGCGTGTGCCTCTGGGGAAACGAATGGCCCAAGTTGTCCCCGTTCCGCTTGGGTGGAAGCGAGACAGGAGGGGTATGACATGCATGATAGCCCTATATTAGGATGACTCTGCATGGAATAATGAAGATTGTATGCCCCTTCTATTAAAGTTTCCTTCTTTAAAGAAGGAAGGATTCAAGTCGCTCCCCCCACCCCCGCCATGTTTCTGCCATGGTTGAACATCACACATCGTGTGCAAACAGGCGAGGAACAATCGGTCCAGATATTTGGGGGAGCTGAAATCATGTACCGAAATTGAGTACGTGACGGAAAATGGAGGGAACTACTCAGCATTAAGGATGCCCCGAGCGGATCTGTGGTGGTACTGCGGAGGGAAAATACTGAGACCCACCCATTCCTCCCGATTAGAGGGGCATGTGTGCAATTGTACAATTAGCAATTCCGTTCACCTGCATATTTAAAAAGAAAGAGATAGTAAAGGAAGGGGGACCAAGTAAGAGATCACCTTTTGGGTACTTCGTTTGATGATCATGTATATCTATAATCTATAGGAGTCCCAAGAGTGGTACCTGATGAGTTCAAGGTTCGTAACCAGATCACGGCAGATTTTGAATCAGCACTCTTCTGATGGGTAATAGTAAAATAAAATGCGGATTGGATAAATGATATTTTCTATAGTCAGCAAAGGTTCATCAATCAAACTAGTAATGCAATTAAAGTAATAGCCTAACAACTTGATGCAACCAGCAGAATGGCATGGAAGAATAGAATACCCCTCGATATGATCCTAGCAGAAAACGGGAAGTGTGTGTAATGTTAGGAGGGAGCTGTTGTACCTTTATTCAAAATAACACAGTCGCCGATGGGTCTATTCCTCGAGCCCTGCATAGTCTAACAACACTCGCCAAAGAACGAGCTGAAAATTCAGGAGTCAGCCCATCATTCGCCGGGTGGCTAGAATTGTGGTTTGGAAAGTGGAGGGTGTAGTGGTTTCAGTCCTTACCTCCTTGATCGTAGTGGTGAGAGTAAGAATCGTAATAGGATGCTGTATCATGCTTTGCGCACGGGGGTTAATCCAAAGGTTGATTGAAACAATTTGGCCACACGAATGCCCCGAAAGAGCAATCGGGGGAAGGGCGCTACCTGTTAAACAATGAGAGAATAAGTGACCTCGCGAGATTTCCAAAATAAATGAAATTTCGGAAAAGACGCTCGTCAATTTGGAAGCAACACATAAGGAAGAAATGCTGAATATAACAAATGACAATTAATTAAAAAGGGGGAACTTGTGGGAAATAGGTAAACTAAAGTTACATCTGCAACCACAATTGCTTATTAACATTAGTATATAATTGTTTCAGCCAAATTAATAATTGCTTATTAAATTAAATAAACTAACACTGAAATGAAAACTATGTGGAAGGAATACATAGCTAGTTTAATTAGTTAAAATGTGCACACAGGAATGAAATGTGCCTGCAAACAATGGAAGATGTTACAGACAAACAGATAAGGTGAAAAAGAACATCAAGATATGCCAAACTCAGCACATTTCCCTCATGTCAGTACGAAAGCGAGCCAATCACTTACAAATAAGCGATTGGATAAATAGAGGTGAGTTCGCCCGGCTTGGAGTCGGGGGAGAAGTAAACAAGGGTGAAGCACAGGTAGGTAGGGGCACAACACAATAAGGAATATTGATAGGTTTGAAGGCCAAATAGCTAAACGGAGAAGTACCAAGAATTAAACTTTATAAATTGTGGAGTAATATCTGGATCGTGGTGCGTACTTGTCAGCAGCCGTCCTTGCAAGAACGTTTTAATAAAATTTGCTGCTTCAGAATTTGACTCGGACTGAAATTTATTACATTGTGTGCTTTGTTTCTCAGACAGGGGACAGATGCTGCTGGTAGGACAGAGGTGGTGAAAGGTGGGGAGGGGGATTGCATTGTTGATGAGGGCGAGTATTCAAGCAGTCGTCAAGACGGAATAACCGAAGGATCATCCACTGAGGCTTTGTGGATAAAGCAAAGCACCAACGGATGGTGACGGTATACCTGAAGCCCCCAAAATGTCAATTAGAAGAACAAATATGCAGGGAGACAGGGGTGAGGTGCAGGAGCAATAACGTTGTCTTTGGAAGGGACTTTAAATTTCCCAACATAGACAGGGAATGCCAGAGCATGAAGGGCTTAGATAGGTTGGAATGTGTTATGTATGTTCAGGAAGGTTTCCTCAAGCATTATATAGTGTATCCTACACCAGAAGGGACATAACTCGATTTAATCTTGGGAAATAAGGTAGTGCAGGTGACTGAGGTAACAGTGGGGGAGCACTTTGGGACCAGTAACCATACATCTATTACATTTAAAATAGTTATGGAGAGGGACACAACTTGTTCACAGGCTCAAGACCTAAATTGGGACAAGGCATTAGATAGGAGTTTTTTTGGCTTGATTTGAATAGGTTGTTTTCAGGTAAAACGACATTTGGCAAGTTGGGGGCCTTTAAAATTGAGACGACCGGAAGTCAATCTCTATCTGTTCCTGTGTGAGTGAAGGGCACGGATGGCAGGAATAGGGAACCTTGGATAACAAGAGATGTTGAGACTTTGCGCAGAAAAAAAAGCGTGGTCCAGGTACAGACAGCTGTGATCAAAGGAATCCCTGAAGGGATACAGGGAACACAGGAGTTTACTTTAGAGGGAAATCGGCAAGGCAAAAAGGGAGCATGAGATTGCCTTGACTGAGAATATTAGAGTGATCCAAAGAGTTACTGTAAATATATTAAAGGAAAAATAATAACTAGAGAGTGAATAAGGCCCCTCAAAACCAAAGCGGACAAGTATTGCAGAACAACAGCAGAGGGAGCGAGATTCTCAAAGAATATTTCTCCTCTGTGTTTACTGTGGAGAATGAGGCCTCACAACGATGTTAAGTGTTGACAAGGGCAGAGTGGTAAACGTAGTCAGTATGGAATTAAGTAAGGCCTTTGATCAGGTGCCAAATGGTATGGTGCACTGGAAGGTTAGATTGCATGGAATCCAGGGTGAGCTGGGAAATTGGATGTACAATTCGATTGATGGTGGGAAGCATGCTTGTCGGACTGGAGACCTGTGACCAGTGGCGTGCCTAAGGGGTTGTTGCTCCGCCCGTTACTGAATGTTTTCTATATCGACGATATGGTTGAGAATGTACAAGACATGATTAGTAAGCTTGCTAATCGTGTAAGATTAGTAAGTTTGCTTAAATAACCCGTATCATGGACAATGAGTAAGGTTTACAGAAATTTAAGCAGGACTTTGATCAGCTGGAGAACTGGGCCAAGAACTGGCAAATGGATTTTATTATAAGTAAATGTGAGATGTTGTATTTTGGAAAGTCTAATCAAGGTTGCAGTTTCATGGTGAATGGTAGGGCCTTAAGGAGTGTCAAGGAACAGAAGGACCTTGGAATTCAGTTTCACAGTTCACTTAAAGTGGAGTCACAGGTAGACAGGTCAGTGAAGCAGGCTTTTGGCATACTGGCCTTCATCAGTCAGGGCAGTCAGTATTGAAGTTCGGAAGTTATGTTGCAATTAAAAAGGATGTTTTTGAGGCTGTGTTTGCAGAATTGAATTCAGTTCGGTGACTTTTTTGACGGACGGATGTTAATAAACTCGAAAGATTGCAGGCGAAATGTACAAGAGTGCTGCCTTTCCTCATTGGTCTGTGTTAAAATGAGAGGCTGAACAAGCTAGACTTTTCTCATCTTCAGTCTAGAAGACTGAGGGGGGACCTTATAGATATGTATACGATCATGAGAGGCACAGGGTGAATGCACTCAATCTTTTTGCGAGGGTTGGGGAATGGAGGATTGGAGGGCATCAGTTTAATGTGAGAGGGAAAAAATAAATGGGAACCCGAGGGTCAACATTTTTTACACGGAGAGTGGAATGCTAGTGGAACGAGCTGCAAGTAGAAGTGGTTGAGACGGGTACATTTACACGATGTAAAAGGCATGTAGACAGAGATAGGAGAGATTGGGAGGATATGGGTCATGTAAAGGGAAATGGAGTTAGTTTGGACAGCCATTTCGGTCAGCATGTATCATTTTGGGCCAAAGGGCCTCTCCCCGTGCTGTAGGACTCTATGACTCTGTAAGTGAGCTTCCAGAGCTGAGATTTCCTCCTGTACCTATCATCCATAAGGGAGTAAGCAATCTCTGAATGGATTTCAGATCTGGGCCCATTGTGTGAGTGCGTGTCAGGTGAGGAGGGAAGGGAGGGACAGGCGATGCAATATGGGTTCAACTACTGTGCTGCCGCTTTCTCTCTCACGAGCAAACACCACCTATCCTCCCAATGCACGCATTCATCAGATCCATTTGCAAGAATAACAATTTAAGCAGTAAACTGACATTTATTCTACAGGAGAGATAGGCTCCAGCTGTCACAAGGCAGACTCAGAGACTCCAAGTTGGCAACACTTCAAGCAGTGACTGATACCACATCACTGTTCAGGGACAGTTAGAGATGGGCACCCACTGCTGGCCTCGCCAGTGACACTCCCATGCAATCATTTTTAAAAATCTTTCTTCTGACACACTCCCTGTGTCTACCAAAAACAAATTCATCACACTCTAGGCTTTGTCATTTGAATATGTGCTTTATCTGTTCAAATTTAAAAGTAACACAACATCAGCTTATAGTCTAACACGTTTATTTGGAAACACTAGCTTTCGGAGCACTCTTCCTTCATCAGGTGATTTATCCGTTCCTCAATTTCTGACCAGTTTCTGCTGCCTCACTGTATATGGAGATTCTCATTGACTGACCCTGGTCACCTTTGTCCCTCGGGAACACGAGTCCTGCCATCTTTATCGGGAGAATCAATATAGAGTCATCGAGTTTACAGCATAGTAACAGATCGTTCGGTCCAACCCATCCATGCCGACCAGATATCCCAACCTAATCTAGTCCCACCAGCCAACACCCGGCCGAGATCTCTCCAAAGCCTTACTCATTTGAAACATCCAGCAAGTAATTGCATGACACCATAGGTCACCTTGTCCAACAATTGCAAACTTTATTCTGCAAATGAGAAGCATCCTTATTTAACACAATCTTAATATCTTTATGATGTTTTGAATTCAATTCCGCTTTAACTGTCCAAAACGTTTATCTCGTGAAGTCCTGAAGGGTCATTGACTTTCGAAAGGGATCAACCCAAACGTATGCCATAGCCCACTGTAATTTACACCGATTCCTCCCCAGTTTCTCATTCTTATACCTGTGATTTCTAGAACTTTCTCTCTGATATTGTCCCAGAGTCTGTGCTGTCTCAGCTGCCTGTCAAAAGACCTGCAACTGGTTCTTGGTTGGTTCCCACCTTGCTTGGTGATCTTATTCCGTTTTAAAATTCAAGGGACAGGGTTGCTTTCTAGATTTCTTGTTATTGTTCCTAATATCCATTCATCTCTCAATAATGTGAACAGCTGTCTCAATTTTAGACTTTATGTTATTTCTAGATTCTTCCCCAAACAGGATTGACTGATGCGAGGGGTCATAATTTTAAGATATTAGGAGAAAGGTGTATATGGGACATCAACTGGAGGTTCTTTACACAGAGAGTTGTGAGCGCATGGAATACGTTGCCAGCGGTGACGTTGGAAGCAGAGTCATTAGGGACATTTAAGCAACTGCTGGACGTGCAGATGGACAGCAGTGAATGGAGGGGTGCGAAGGATATTTTATTTTACATTAGGATTGATCCTTGGAACAGCATCATGGACCAAAGGGCTCGTTCTGTGCTGTACTTCTCTATGTTCAGATGTTATAACACTTTGACTCTTCCACATCAGGCTGAGGTTTAAAATCTTTGTGACACTCACCCACCCTCCTCGCTGACCTATCACCTCCATCCCCACCCCATTTACCTATTGTACTCTTTCGTACCATCTCACCAACACTACACCTTCCCCCATCCTTATTTATCTGTCCACACTGGAGAGATGAAGGTGAGAGAGGAAGGCAGAAAAGATAGATGAGAAAGGCGATGTATGGTTGAAGAAATTGGTGCCGAGTTGGCGGTTTGGGACAGGGAAAACCGGGGTGCATGGTGGGGTGGGGAGGCGGAGGGGGGAAGTGAGGAAACTTGTAAATTCCACATTGCTCCGGTGTGGTTGTAGGGTCCCATGGTGGAAGATGAGCGATTCTTCCCCCAGCTGTGGACGGAAGGGTTTTGTGATGGAATTGGTCCAAGACCTGCATGTGCTTAGAAGAGTGGGAGGGAGGAGTTGACGTGTTCAGCGATGGGGCGGCAGAGTTGGTTGGTGCAGGTGTTCGAGAGGTGTTCTCTGATAAGATCTGCAAGTTGGCGTCCTGTCTCCCCGATGTATAAGAGACCATATCGGGTGCAACTGATACAGTAGGTGACATTGATTGGGGTACAGGTAAATTTCGGCCGAATGTGGAAGGATCCTTGGGGGCCTTGGATGGTGGTGAGGTCAGTTTATCAGTGACAGAATTGGCGCAGGATAGTACAGCGTAAACGGAGGTTAGTGGGGAGAAAGGTGAGGACCGGTGGTGGGGCGTGTGGCTCCGTTCATGTTGCACTGGGGGGGAGGGGGTTGGGGTTTACTCCTTGATCACCAGAAGTTTTACTCGAAAATTTCCACCTTTTGACAGTGAGAACATATCAGTTCTACTGACTCAGTTACAGCGTTGGCATGATCTTTTGACCATCTTGTGGGGAAGGCTTTGAGCGTTCACGCAGTATTGAAGATGAGAATCCGATTGATCACAATCTTCTCACGTGGTGAGGCATCTCGAACGGCTGAATAGATTTCCTGCTCCTCATTCATATCAACAATGTCTGACAGCTTGGTGCCAACACAAGGCATGGTGCCTTTATTCAACAGCCTTACTGGAGATTGCAGCCTCCAGATCCAAGCTCGGCAAGCCTTCCGGTATCATTTCCCCTCAGCTCCAAATGAGCTGACATCTTTACAAATCCCCAGTTACTTTTGTGAGAAGCGCTCATGTCAATTATTCA
Source organism: Chiloscyllium plagiosum (assembly GCF_004010195.1). Classification (NCBI taxonomy): domain Eukaryota; kingdom Metazoa; phylum Chordata; class Chondrichthyes; order Orectolobiformes; family Hemiscylliidae; genus Chiloscyllium; species Chiloscyllium plagiosum. Next base: position 9,095,598 of record NC_057758.1, read on the forward strand.
AAACAACTGCAGAACATGACCGTCTCTATGCCAACGTGGCACGTTATTGGATAAAATAATCTGAAGGACACAGTTGGGGAGCATTTTGTTCATTTCATTGAATGCCAGCTAACAGTTTAGCCAAGCATTGCGACCTTGCAATCTTTCCAGATAATTGAGGTTGCTTTTCAGATTAAACAACTTCTACCTTCCGAACCATTCTTCATTCAGTGCTTCGTCTGGCATTTGAAGTATCGGTCTTCTGGAAGCAAAGTGGTGAAGGTGGCCACTCTAGCAGAAAAAGTCCTCTGAGCTGCCCACTTCACCCACTGGCAGGATCAACATAATTTAGTCCTAAACATGATGAGCAGCAGCACCAGCATTGAACACACTCCTGCAGTCACGGTTGATCCCGCTGGTGTTCCTGCTGGCTGGATATTCGAGTGAATCCCTTCCGCCGCCGAGAGCAGGCGGGCGTTCTCTCTCAAGTGTGAACTCGCTGGTGTCTCTGCAGGACGGATAATCGAGAGAACTTCTTCCCGCACTGAGAGCAGGTGAACGGCGTCTCCCGGTTGTGAATTTGAAGGTGTGTCTGCAGGTCGGACAACTAAGTGTATCCCTCCCCGCACTGAGAGCAGGTGAACAGACTCTCCCCAGTGTGAAGCTTTTGGTGAATAACCAAGCCAGACGGCTGAACAAATCCTTTCCCACCCTCAGTGCAGCACGACGGCCTCTCCTCAGTGTGAACTCGCTTGTGACTCAGCACGTTGGCTGAACTGGTGAATTCCTTCCCACAATCAGAGCAGGGGAATACCCACTTGCTTGCGCGCCAATGGAATGGATGTATCAGTGAGTCTCTTCCCACAGTCAGAGGTGCATGGCCTCTGCACTGCGTGAAATTTCTGGTGTGTCAGCAAGTTGGAGAGAACACTGAATCTTTTCTCACACACAAAACAAGTGAATGGCCTCTCCCCGTGTGTCTGCGCTCATAAATCTCAAGAGCAGATGAGTAATAGAATCCCTTCTCATAATGCCTACATTTCCGGGGTTCATCCACGCAGAAACCGTTCGCATTCCTTCTCCGGGTTTAACAATCAGTGGAAACCTCGTCCAACCATAGAACATGTGAATGGTCTCCCTCAGTTGCGAATTGTGCAATTTTCTTCTTAGGCTCATTTCAGCTTTTCTCACTGTCGGTGCACTGAACCACTCTCACACGGCGTGTATATATCATAATGCTTTGTTTTAAATTCTTTAAAGCAGACAGAACAGAGAAAAAAATCTCCCTCCACGGTGAATGATGCACTACGTTCTGTTGCTGACAAATGGAGTGATTTCAGATCTTGACATGATTTCAGAATTCTTTCTTCAAATCCTTCCTTTCTATTATCATGCAATAGTTGATTTAAAAGTCATCAAGACCTCAGTACAAGATAAAACTTTAAAAGGAAATATTTGAGAGTGATGCACATTCATGAGAATTAGTAGATTTATATTTGCTGGAAGTGCGTACTGCATGGGCCGAAGGACCCCCTTCATACTGTATGGTCGAATCCTTGTTTTAGAGTCGTTCAGATGTACAGCATGAAAACAAACCTTTCGGTCCATCTCTTCCATGCTGACCTGATATTCTAACCGAATCGAGTCCCATTTGCCTGCACCCGGCCGATGTCCCTGTAAACCCGTCCTATTCACGTCCACATCCAGATGCCTTTTAAACGCTGCAACTGTACCAGGGCCCACCACTTTCTCTGGCAGTTCATTCCATATGCACACCACCATCTGTGTGAAAAGGTTGCCCCTTCGGTCACATTTATATCTGTCCCCTCTCAGCCTTAAGCTATGCCCTCTAGTTCAGGACTCCCTCTCCGCACCCCTTCTCTATCCTCTCCATGCCCCTTGTTATTTTACAATTTCACCACTCAGCCTCCGAATTTCCAGGAAAAGAAAAGCCGCAACCTGTTCATCTTCTCCCTAAAGCTCAAAGCCTCCAACCTTGGCACATCCTTGCTAATCTTTCCTGAAACCTTCAAATTTTCACAACATCTCTCCGATTGGAAGATGACAAAAATTGCATGCAATATTCAAAAACTTGGTAACCAATATCCTGTACAGCCACAACATGACCTCCCAACTCCAATACTCAATGCTTTGAACAATAAAAGAAAGCCTTTTTTCACTATCCTGTCTACCTGCGGCTCTACTTTGTATGAGCCATGAACCTGCACTCCAAGGTCTCTTTTTAGATTAGATTTTAGATTAGATTACTTTACAGTGTGGAAACAGGCCCTTCGGCCCAACAAGTCCACACAACCAATATCCTGTACAGCCACAACATGACCTCCCAACTCCAATACTCAATGCTTTGAACAATAAAAGAAAGCCTTTTTCACTATCCTGTCTTCCTGCGGCTCTACTTTGTATGAGCCATGAACCTGCACTCCAAGGTCTCTTTGTTCAGCAAAACTCCCTAGGACTCGCCTGAGGCGGGAATTGAACCCGGGTCTCTGGCACTGCGAGGCAGCAGTGCTAACCACTGTGCCACCGTGCCGCCCAACACTCTTTGTTCAGCAACACTCCCTAGGACCTTACCATTAAGTGTACAACTCTTGCTCTGATATGCTTTCCCAAAATGCAGCACCTCGCATTATCTAAATTAAACTCAATTTGTCACTCCTCCATACATTGGCCCAGGTCATCAAGATCCTGTTGTACTCTCAGGTAATTTTCGCTGTCCACTACACCTCCAATTTTGATGTCAGCTGCAAACTGACTAGTTACAACTCCCATCTTCACATCCAAATCATTTATATAATAATGAAAAGTAGTTGTCCCTGCACTGATCTTTGTGTCACTCCACTGGTCACGAGACCTCCAGCTTGAAAAGCAACCCTCCAACACCACCGTCTTCGAACCAGTTCTGCATCCAAATGACTAGTTCTCCATGTATGCCATGAGGACTAACCTTGCTCGCAAATCTCCCTTGGTGAACCTTGTCGAACGCCTGTCTGAAGTCCATACAGCTAACATCTAATGCACTGCGACATCAATCTTCATTATTACTTCGTCAAAAACCTCAATTATGTTTGTGAGACAGGATTTCCCATGCACAAACCCATGCTGACTATCCATAACCAGTCCTTGCTTTTCCAATACCTGTAAATTCTGTATCTACCACCGATGCCAAACTCACTGATCTCAGGTTCCCTGGCTTTTCCCCACCACCTTGCTTAAACAGTGGCACCACGTTAGCCAACCTCTGGTCTTCCGGCACCTCACCTGTGACTATCGATGATACAGATATCTCAGCAAGGGGCTCAGTAATCACTACCCTAGCTTCCCAGATTTCTCCGGTGCACCTATTCAGTTCCTGGTCACCCATCCACCTTTTTGCATTTCAGGACATCCAGGACCTCCTCCTCTGTAATGTGGACATTTTTCAAGAGGGTATCATCTATTTCCCCACATTTTATATCTTCCATGTCTTTCTCCACTGTGAACGCTGATGCAAAATACGCGTTTCATTTCTCCCCCATCTCCTATGGCTCCCAACGAAGACTGCCTGGCTGATCTTTGAAGGGCCCTATTCTCTCCATAGTTACCCTTTTGTACTTAATGTGTTTATAAAAACCTTGTGGATTCACCTTAATCCTATTTTCCAAAACTATTTCTCCAGTCATCCACCATTACCTGCACCTGCCTCCTTTTCCTTTCACCCTAATAGTGCTATACTGCCTCTGCACTCTCGATATCTCATTTCTGAAAGATTCCCATTTTCCAGCTATCCCTTTACCTGCGAACATCTACGATCCTCCACCCCACCTCCCAATCGGCTTTTAAAAGTTCTTGCCGAACACCGTCAAAATTGCCCTTCCTCCAATTTCGTCCTTCAGCTTTCAGATCCTGTGTAACCTTTTCCATACCTATGTTAAAACTAATAGAATTATGGTCGCTGGCCTCAAAGTGCTACCGCAATGACACCTCAGTCATGTTCTGCCTAATTTCTCGAGAATAGATCAGGTTTAGCTCCTTCTCTCCTACGAACAGCCATATACTGAATCAAACATTTTTCTTGTCCACACGTAACAAATTCCTCTCCATCAGAACCCTTAACACTATGGCAATGCCAGTCTATATTTGTAATGTTAACATTCCCTACCATAACTACCCTATTATTCCTAAAGAAAAATGAAATATCCTTACAAATTTGTTTCTGCATTTCCCGCTGAGTATTAGCGGGTCTATATTGCAATCCCAATAAGGTGATAATCCCTTTCCTAGTTCTCAGTTCCACCTAAATAATGTCCCCAAATGTATTCCCAGGAGTATCCTTAGTACAGCAAATTATACTATCCCTTATTAACATTACGACGCTCTCCACACCCCTCCCCCAGCCACCCCGATCCTGTCTTGAGCCCCTTCCCATCCTTCCTACAGCATTGGTATCCTGGAACATTAAGCTGCCAGTCCTATACACCCCATGAGCCATTTTTCTGTAATGGATATGCTATCCCAGTGCTATCCAGTGCCGGTCTGGCAATATGAGTCGAGAGAAATCAAAGTTTAAAGTTTCGGGTCGAGTGACACTCCCTCAGAACAGTAACCGATGCCACTGGCTTTACATGGCGGGAGAAATGGACCTCACTTTCGAGATAATGTTCCCTTCCCTGGATTAACTTTCCGAACGTGCAATTCTTGCAAGTCAGGAGTTTAACCCCAAATGAGAAAAGAACAGGAAGACAATAAATTCCTCCCAGATGATTTCCCACAGGAGGATGGTTCAGTCTGGGTGAAGCTCCATCTTCATTCAGTGAGAGATGAAGAGCAGCAGCACCTTCTCTGGGCACCAGTCAGCAGCTTCATTGTCCAACTTCCGCATTCAGACAATAGGGAAGCGCTGATTGCCTAGCGGCCCAGCTTACTTCCGTCCTCCATGGATTCCCATTGGCCAACGGTGATGCTAGTCAGTGGAGGGCGCAAACTATCTTCTGCGCGTGCGCGATTCTGATGTTTAGCTAAATGAATCTATTTCTTTATTTGTAACTAAATCAATTTATTGAGGTTGTCCACCCCAGAGCATTCACATTATTCCTTTGTACAATTGGGGCTTTGCAACCTCCCAAACTTGTGTGTTCAATCATCCAGATCAATGAATCGAGGAGCAGTCTCGTTTGAAGGTAATGGATGCTCAGGTTTTTTTCAGACTGGATTCACTACAGTGTGGAAACTGGCTCTTCAGCCCCAAGTCCACACTGTCTCTCCGAAGAGTAACCCACCCAGATTCAATTCACACTGAATAAGGCACCGAGCACTATGGACAATTTATCATGGCCAATTCACCTAACCTGCCCATTTTGAACTGTGGGAGGAAACCCACGCAGACACGGGGAGAACATAAGGCACCGAGCACTATGGACAATTTATCATGGCCAATTCACCTAACCTGCCCATCTTTGAACTGTGGGAGGAAACCCACGCAGACACCGGGAGAACATGCAAACTCCACACAGACAGTCGCCCGAGGATGGATTTGAACCCAGGTCCCTGGTGCTGTGAGGCAGCATTGCTAACCACTGAGCCAAGCCAGATGTGGAAACAAATGTGTATTTTTGATGAGCCATTAATCTGAGTTTAATCCTGGAGTTAGTATTGGGGAGCATATTTTAATCAAATGGAGAGAAGCGTTTTTGTACTTTATGTCTGTTAGACTGGTTCCTGTATACATACGAGATAATTCATGGTGCATTTTTGAATGTCTTTCTGTCTCTAGCACTGTCGCTCAAACAGATTACTGTTTTATAACTCAGAGCTCATCCAAGCACTTTTCAACTGCTGGATCTCAGCTTCCTCGTGTACGGGGCAAACCAGGATTAATCTTTGTGCAATTACTTAGCCTACTTATAGTGTGGAAATCGGCCCTTCTGCCCAACAAATCCACATCGACCCGCCGAAACGCAATCCACCCAGACCCATTCCCCTACATTTACCTCTTCACCTAACACTACGGGCAATTTAGCATGGCCAATTCACCTTGCCCGCACGTTTTTGAATTGTGGGAGGAAACTGGAGCACCCAGATGAAACCCAGGCAGACACAGGGAGATGCGCAAACTCCACACAGAGTCGCCTTATTAGAGTTCTCCATCTCTCTATCTCTCCGCATTGTGCTCTCTGATGCTAATGCTGAAGGGATCTCACTGACACACTACAGAAGGAACTTGAGATTGAGGACCAGGTGTCTGCAATTCAAGCCTGACCCACCCTTTAATACGACCGTGGCTGATCACACCTCAGCCTTAACTCCGCTTGTCAATCAGGTAGTAATTAACATTCTCTCTTTGTCCTCTTTTCAATTTAATCAATGAACTGACATCTAACGCACTGTGAGAAATGAAATCAATTGTTTCGAAACCAGTTGAGGGAATAATTTCTCCTCATCATTATTTTAAATCTAATGCCTCGTCGCCTCAATATCTTCTATTCTCTCATTGTACATGGGCGTGGCAGACTCAGCGAGAATAAATTCCCGGTTCCTTGTTGCTGCTGAGAATGTTGGGTGAGCTGCCTTCTTGAACTGCTGCAGTCCATGTGCTGTGGGTTAACGCTAAATGCCCTTGGGGAGGGAATGCCAGGAGTTTAACCCAGTGACGCTGAAGGAATGGCTGATATATTTCCAGGGTGGCGACTAGCTTGGAGGGGAACTTGCAGGGGGTTGGGCTCCATGCACCTGCTGCTCTAATCCTTCCAGATGGAATGGGTCGTGAAATTGGAAGGTACTGTCTGAGGATCGTTGGTGACTTTCTGCAGTACGTTTTGTATATAGTCCCCACTGCTGTTTCTGAATGTCCGTGGTGGAGGGTGTGGATGTCGTACCAATTAAGCAGAACTGATCATTGTCAATTTTAAGTGTTGTTGGAGCTGCAGCCATCCAGGCAAGTGGGGCATCAAACTCCCTGACTGGCAACAGCAAAAAAACAACTGATGTGATCTGTTTTTCTATTTCCCGTTCTGTCTCTCAATTGCCAAATCTCTTGACTCTCTCTTTCTGTTGTTCAATTTCTATCCCTCGCGCTCGACCTGATCATTGTCAATTTTAAGTGTTGTTGGAGCTGCAGCCATCCAGGCAAGTGGGGCATCAAACTCCCTGACTGGCAACAGCAAAATACAACTGATGTGATCTGTTTTTCTATTTCCCGTTCTGTCTCTCAATTTCCAAATCTCTTGCCTCTCTCTTTCTGTTGCTCAATTTCTATCCCTCGCGCTCTCTGCTGTCTTGATCTCTCTCACTTATTCTCTCTCTGGATAAATGCGAGCTATTGTATTTGGTACAACAAGCAAGGGTATGTCTTGTGCAATTAATAGTGGGATTTTAGGTAGTGTTGCAGAACAAAGAGATCGATAAGTTCACGTTCATTGTTCATTAAAGTCGGTGTCACAGATGGACAGGATGGTTAAAAACGGTGTTTGGCACGCTTGTTTTCATTGGTTAGTTCTTTTGGTTTAACAGTTGGGATATTATGTTGAGATTTTACAGGATATTGGGGTGGCCTCTTTTGGAATACAGTTTCCTGTTCTGGTCGCCCAGTTACAGGAAGGATGTTAGCAATGTGAAGGGGATTCAGAACTGATTTGCCAGGATTGTGCTGGGTATGGAACGCTTGAGTCATCAGGATAAGCTGGGACTTTTGTTACAAGAGAATAGGAGGTTGAGAGGGCTGACCTGACTTAAGTTTGTAAAATAACGAGAGGCATAGATCAAGTTGATGGTGGTTGTGTTTTCGTTAGGGTGGGGAATTTCAAGACTAGGGGACACATTTTTGAGGAGAGAAATTCAAAGCAGACATCAGAAATAATTTTCTTACACAGAGGTTGGTTCACATGTGGTTTGAACTTCCCAATGACGTGGTGGATGTGGGTACAATAACAACATTTAGAAGACATTTGGATGGATCTATGAACAAGAAAGGTTTGGAGGAATATAGGACAGCAACAGGCAGGTGGGACTAGTTTAGTTTGGGATTATGTTTGGCATAGACTGGTTGGACTGATCGATCTGTTTCAGTCCTTTATATCTATCTGTCCATCTCTCTCTCTTTCCACAGCTGTCTTTCTGTCTCATGTCTCTCTCTGTCTCCCTCTGAGAACAAGAGTGTTGTTCTGACATGGTTCAGAACTGTCCAGATCCCCCCGCTGCTATTTCCTGGCCCGAGTTGACCTGGGCTGGAGGCTAGGTGCCCAGGCTGTGTCTGTCCATATCCATTCCTCTTTGGCTAAGATGTGCCGGAATAGTGGAGGGCTTACAGTGTGCAATGAGGTATAATCCCTGACTGTCACATCACACAGCTAATCACACATGGCGCATCAGGAGCTGTGAACACAGAGCGTTATGATCTCTCTCACTCTATCCCCGATCTGTTTCAATCACCCAGCGTCTCTCTTTCTTGTGGTCCCTATGTGCATCCCTCCATCTCGCTTTGTCTGTCTTGATCTCTGTCACAGTCTCTCTTCCCTTTTCTCACTGACCTTCTCTCTTTCTCTCCCAATGGCTGTTTTTCTCACTCTCCCCTTCTCCCTTTCCGTCTTATGGTTTGTCACTGCCATCACACTGCCTTCTTACTCAGTGGCTCTCAATCCTTTCTGTCTCTCACATGTTCTGTCCAGCCCTCTCTCTGTCTCTATTTCACAGTCTCTATCGCTTGAGCAACAACAACGTCATACTTTGCATACCATAGCTCTCCTGAAAAACAATTTTTCATTCTTCATTTCCCATCTTCTCTCCATGATAGGTCATTCATGACGAAATCATTCAGTGCCATTTCAACAGAGCGTCACTGAGTAAAGTGATCTGACTACAACAATACCACCTTCGCCATCTGTTTCTCTTTCTACTTCATCATCCATCCCTGCACTCTGACTCCAGGTAACAGAGGGTGGAAAGGACAATATATCTAACTCACCGTGAGACTTTCGACCCTGAGATCATCCTCCACCATTTTTTTCTTTTTGCTGAATATTGAGACAAAGTATTCGTTTCGGGCCTTGAGTTGGCCAGCTCATTCCCTGGCTATATTCTTGCTTTTTACACATATTTTAAAAACCACTCACTTCTCATTCATCCTGTTTGCTAACGACCTTTCATGACCCCTTTTAGTCCTTCTAATTCCTGGTTAATATTATTTCCCACTTTCCTTACATACTTCATTGGCTTCATCAGTTCCCATCGTCCTCGACCTTACAAATGCTTCCATTCTCTTCCTGTCTCAGGTCTTAACGTCCCTGGTCATCGGAGGTTCACGTAACTTGCCGTTCATATCCCTCATTCTCCCAGGAATGTGCCACTCCTGAAATCTTGTCAACTGCTGTTTGAAATAATCCCACATGTCCGATGTAGTTTTGCCATCAAATACCCGCCTCCAATCAAACTTTTCCAGTTCCTGCCTAATATTTCTATAGTTTGCCTTACCTCAAATTAAGAGTACTGCTGTTATCGCTATCCAAATGCCTCTTAAATGTTGCAATTGTACCAGCCTCCACCACTTCCTCTGGCAGCTCATTCCATACAAGTACCACATTCTGCGTAAGAATGTTGCCCATCTTTCCCCTCTGACCTGAAACCTATGCCCTCTAATTCTGGATACCCCGACACTAGGGTAAAGACTTTGCCTATTTATCCTATCCATGCCTCTCATAATTTTGTAAACCTCTTTCAGGTCACCCCTCAGCCTCCGACACTCCAGGGAAAACAGCCCCAGCCTGTTGAGGCACTCCATGCAGCTCAAATCCTCCAACCCTAGCAACATCCTTGTAAATCTTTTCCTCACCATTTCAAGTTTCACAACATCTTTCCGATAGGAAGGAGACCAGAATTGCACGCTATACTCCAAGAGTGACCTAACCAATCTCCTGTATAGACGCAACATGACCTTCCAACTCCTGTACTCAGTACTCTGACCAATAAAGGAAAGCATACCAAATTCCATCTTCACTATCCTATCTACCTGCGACTCTACTTTCAAGAGCTATGAACCTACACTCCAAGGTCGCTTTGTTCAGTAACACTCCCTAGGCCGTTACCATTAAGTGGATGAGTCCTGCTAAGATTTGCTTTCCTAAAATGCTGCACCTCGCATTTATCTGAATTAAAATCCATCTGCCATTTCTCTGCCCACTGGTTCCACTGGTCCAGATAGATTTTTAATCTGAGGTAACCTTCTTCGGTGTCCACTCCACCTCCAATTTTGGTGTCACCTCCAAACTTACGTACTGTACCTCTTATGCTCGCATCCAAATCATTTATATAAATGACAAAAAGTAGAGGAACCAGCACCGATCGTTGTGGCACTCCACTAATCACAGGCCTCCAGTCTGAAAAACAACCCTCCACCACTACCCTCTGTCTTTTACCTTTGAGCCAGTTCTGTATCCAAATGGCTTTTTCTCCTGTATTCCGTGAGACATAACCTTGCTAATCAGTCTCTCGTGGGGAACCTCGTCGTACGCCTTACTGAAGTCCATATAGATCACATCTTCCCCACTGCCCTCATGAATCCTCTTTGTTACTTCTTCAAAAAAACTGAATCAAGTTTGTGAGACATGGTAGGGACGGTTTTGGGATGCACAAGGCATGGCATTGTAGTTGAGGCAGGGTTTAGGGTGATCTGGACAGGGCAGAATGTATGGGGAGCGGTGTTTGTGGAGCGCTGGTCAGTCTACAGTGTTTGGGGCAGTTCCTGGGGTGCACTGCGTGGGGAATTGTTGTTTGTGGGGTTTGTGCAATAGGCGGGGCCGTTTTTGGGAGCGGGGTTTGAGGGTGTGCTGGGCTGAGATTTGTGTTTGGGAGCGGGGATTGGGATGTGCTGTGCGGGGCACAGTGTTTGGGGCGGGAATTTGGTTTGCTGGGCGTGGAACAGTGATTGAGAGTGGAGTTAAAGGTGCGCTGGGCGAGTCACATGGATTGGGGTGGAGTTTGGGGTATGCTGCGCGCGGCACAGTGTTTATGGGCGGGGTTTGTGGTGTGCTGGGCGTGACACAGTGGTAAGGGATGTGGTTTGGTGAATTGGTTCTGTCGAATGCGAAACTAAAACCAACAAAATATTGGAGACCAGAGTGGGTCCAGGGCTATATCAATGGATAGGGAGGAATCTCAAGTTTTGAGCTTAGATGTTGTTGTGTGGAGAGAGCCGCATTTATGCAACATTGCTTGGGGGATGGTTGGACTGCTGAGGTTTAGAAAAGATGTTGATAATTCAGATTAGGTGATCAGAATGTGTGAATGGTAAAACAACTCTGTTTCCATATGGCAAACTGGCAAGATGAGACCGTCCTACTGCTGTGGGAGTGATGGGAAAAATGATGATAGAGAAAGTAAAAAAAAAGCTAAATGGAAATGAAGGAATGAACTCACAATTTAAAGGTCTTGAACTAAACATTAGTCTAGAAGTTGATGAATATGCCTTGTTTGAAGATGAGATGTTGCTTCCACAGCTTGCGCTGTGATTCACTGGACTATGTTAGTGCACTGTGACACATGGGCTTGCAAGCAGTTTGCTGTGTTAAAATGGCTGGGCTACCGGAAGGTTTGGGATCATGCTTGTACATGGACGGGAGGTGTTCTGCAAATGGGGATCGACACTCAATGTTGAACAGGGCCTCAGTGCAGAGTGGATATCACTTTCATACACAAAACCAGAGAGTCTGAAATAAATGCTACAATTCGCCATGACACTCAGCAAGATTCAGAGGTAGAATGAATCCCACTTTCAATTTATGACTCAAAACACAGTTTACCCAAGAGATTCGTAAATCTGACAGTGTGAAGTGGGGAGAAAATGAAAGGTTCTTGGTCATATACAGTGCCAAGCACTGGTTAATGCAGAAGGTATTCAATATTCTCTTGTATCGTCGGAGATTGACAAAATGTATCAAACACAGGACGCTTTGCACAAACATCAATCAACAATCATTGAAGTACTGCCTGAATTAATGTTTTCTTGTATAAAACCGTTCATCAAGAAGGAAACCACCACCGAACGATATTAAAACAAGTATTTCATTGAACGACATGAACCTAGAACTCGCCTCCATCTTTATCATTCCCTAAAGGACCTGTCCAAGATCATCATAATTCATTTATCTGCATCGTTCTCTAATCTGTAATTGTCAACATTCAAGATTGTGAGGGAAGTCATTGGCCAAAATTAAGGACTATAACACAGTTGGTCAAATTTACATTTACTCTCAGTATGATAGAGACAGGACAATGTGTCATTTGAGCATAGTTGTTGTCTTTCTTTTAACAATTATTGATGAAAATTGCTCAGAGAAACAGCAGAAGATTCGAGAAATACTGCATGATTTTCTTCACTAATTCCATAACTGGAACTTTCAAGCGTAGCTTTTAATGACGATGAAGTAAGATTTCTGTCTGGTTTGTCAGAACAGTTTTCTGAAATAACCCAATGACAAATAGCAATGAAAGCTGATGGTGATTCCGTAAGTTTCACATATTCTGAAACTTGTACATGGTGGTGGAGTGCAATAAAAGAAAAATACAGTAGAATGAGAAAATGTCGAAATGACGGAGTGTCTAAGCAGAGTCTGTGTTATATACGTGGAAAAGGGATCCTCGGGTAAACAGCTGCATCTGACAATGGTGTTGTTTGAAGATACATCTTCAGAGCATCAGCATAGAATCTCTGAGTTCAATGACGTTTCCAGAAGGACACTTGTTGCTACATTCATTCAGAAGCAAATACATCGAATTATCTTTACTGTCTTTGTAGATTCCATGTCGGTATGCCTATCTCTCCCAGTCCGGCTGGTGCTTGAACACTGCCGAAACTCCGCACGCCCGAGTGCAAGACCCAATGCACAAAAATCGAAAGCACCCCTTGTCCGTTTTCGCATTTTGACCATTTCTCTAAAAACTTGTGTTATTTCTGAAACATCCTCAGTCTGGTACAACGGGGTGGGTTCGTGTGGTACAGTTTGAATCCTGCACCGAACTCTCCGCTCAGCACACTTTACCGTTTGGAAGAAATGTTAAGTGAATCATTTCCTCCCTCATTGTGCACAATTCTCAATCTCAAACAATTCCCAGATATCATTATTCAACCCAATGTAAGTAAGATTGTAATAAATCACTCTATTGATTAGTTTCCCTCAACCCCCCACCCCCCACCTCCTCAGCAATCAAAAGACTGAAGACAATACTGAGGGCCGTATTCAGGAGGAGGATTTGCAGTGATATATGGATAACTGCTTTATCAGGAAGTGAATGTTGAACTGCACTACTTACGTTTATGTATCTCTGGGCAGAATCCAGCTCTGACGTGAAAATTTAACTTGATTTTATCAAAAAGGTTTACCAGTCAAATCCCTGCTGCATCAGTTGCGGATCTCACGTATTGTTCGAGCTGCACAAATTCAGCAAAAATGCGAATATCTCATTATATTTCAGACGTCTGCCTTCAAGATGGTGGCTGCGCATTTTGGAGGGTGGCGATGAGTTCCTCACCAAATAAACCATTGCATCTAATCTGTTCCTGTATCAATGGCAATAATATGAGTGAATAAAGTTCAATGCCTGATTGATCCTTTCTTTCTTGAATAATTTTACCCTGCCTGACAGAAAATATTTTTGTTGATTGCCATGTAAGGAATAGTATCTTGCAGCATACAAGCTTAACCCATCATTTTGTTTCCTCGTACAAACCTAGTTTGCAGGACTGGTGCTATCTATAGTCCTTATCGCCTTACCACTGGGACGTGAGAATGTTCCTGCTCTTTTGCCATAGGCCATACACGTTCATATAAGCTTAGCCTTGCTGCAGTTGGGGATTTGGGTTATACCTGCTCATTTATTTCAGGCCCTCTGAAGGTTTCTGTTTGACCTGCTACTGCTGTTCTTTATTAGTTCCTCTGTTCCTCCATGTGGATTGTTCACGACACCTTAATACATCTTGCTTCTCGATTTTCTTTCCCAACGATGTTTTGCAAAGGCACTCTTTCCATTCACGTATCATCATTTCAGCAGCTCTCTGTTGTTTCCTTT
>NC_057758.1:9110720-9118832 GCF_004010195.1 Chiloscyllium plagiosum
GCAGCCAATGATCCAATCATCTGAGCAGTTCCTACGTTGCAGAACGTTTTTCTTTTCCAACTTCCTCATTCAACTCTGTTCTCTGTGATTAGAACAGCACCAGGGACCCGGGTTTGATTCCAACCTCAGGTGACTGTCTGTGTGGAGTTTGCATATTCTTCCTGTGTCTGTATGGGTTTCCTCCGTGTCCTCCGGTGTGCTCCTATAGTTCAAAGATGCGCAGGTTAAAGTGAATTGGCCATGGTCAATTTCCTATTGTGGTCACGTATGTGTGCCTTAGGTGCATTAATCAGGTGCATTAACAGATGACTCAGGGAAATGCAACGGAATGAGGACATGCCACAACTCAAACGACGAGTCACACTGCCATACATCAAAAACATTTCTGAACTGACAGCCAGACTACAGCGACCACTAGGATTCATAACAGCACACAAACCAACAGCCACACTCAGACAACAATACACCAGAGCGAAAGACCCGATACTCAGCATGAGCAAAACTAATGTAGTGTACAAACTCCCATGCAAGGACTGCACAAAACACTATATAGGACAAACAGGAAGACAGCAATGATCCACATCCATGAACACCAACTAGCCACGTAACGGCATGACCAGCTATCCTTAGTAGCCACACACTCAGATGACAAGCAACACGAGTTCGACTGGGATAACACTACTATTTTAAGACAAGCCAAACAGAGAACAGCCAGGGAATTCCCAGAGGCATGGCACTCATCCACAATTTCAATCAATAAGCAATCGACCTGGACCCAATATACCGGTCACTGCAGCGGACAGCTGGATCTGACACCGGAAGCGGCAGATAAAAATCATCTATAAATGCCAGAGGAAGCGCTTCACAGGAGGCTCCCAAGCACCGAGGATGTCACCTAGACAGTGGATGAAACGTCTGCAACTCAAATTCCCAGCTCAGCCAACAGAACCACACCAACTATCACCCGAGCTACAAATCTTCTCCCAAACTTTGAATCTCCAATTTTGGTGAAATCTACAAAATTACCAATACATCTCCCATGTACATATCCAAATAATTTGTGTAAATGACGAAAAGTAGTGGACCCAGCACCAACCCTTGTGGCACTCCACTGGTCACAGTCCTCCAGTCTGAAAAACAACCCTCCACCAGCACCCTCTGTCTTCTACCTTTGAGCCAGTTCTGTATTCAAATGGCTAGATCTCCCTGTGTTCCATGAAATGTAACGTTGCTAACCAGTCTCCCATGGGAACCTTATCGAACGCCTTAATTAAGATATTAATTGCATTCACCGCTCTGCCGTTATCAATCTCCTTTGTTACTTTTTCAAAGAAACTCACTCAAGTTCGTGAGACATGATTTCCCTCGCACAAAACCATGCTGACTATCCTTAATCATTCCTTGTCTATTCAGAGCTGTGTGAATCCTGTCCATCAAGATTTGCTCGAACAACGTGCTAACCACCAATGTCAGGCTTGCCCCCAAGCATCAGCTCACACTTGCCTGGATTGAATTCAATTTGCCACTGAGAGTCCACCTGACCTGCTAGTCTCTAACATCCAGTAATCTAAGGTCACCTATCACAATATTTCCCTCTACGTCATGAATTTTCTGACCATCTCTACTACATTCAAGTTTAAATCATTGATGTCACCCACAAACAGCAGGGATTCTGTGATAACACTGGACGCTGTCTTCCAGTCACAAAGACACCTCTCAACCAAGACCCTCTGCCTTCTGCATCTCAGCCAACTGTGAATTCAACTCTCCAAAATTCTTTGGATACTTGGGCTCTTACCATTCCTATCAGTCTCCGATGTGGGACCTTATCGAGTGTCTGGCTGACGCCCTGTAGACAACGTCAAAAATAAACATATTACCGTTGTTTACACATCTGGTCACCTCTGAAAATAAAAACAATGATGTTGATTTGACATGTCCTCCCTTTAATAAAACCATGCTTACTGTTCTAGGTTCATTCCTGTATCTCCAAATGAAAATTAATTGTGTTCCTCAGAATTGATTCCAATACTTTCTCCACCACCAAGGTTAGATTTTATTTTTCTACAGCTCTCTATCTTTGTCTGCATCTCTCTCGCACACTCCCTACTTCATTCTCTGTCTCTGACGTCATCTGTCTATTAACACTTCACTATCTACTCCTCCTTCTGTCATTCTTTCTCTCCCTTTCAAACTGTACCTTACTGTCTCTCTCTTTTCTCTTTCTATGCCTCTCTCTCTCTTGCTAGCCCTGTCTTTATGTTACTACCCCTGACTGCCGTCAGTATTTCTTTCTCTCTCTTTCCAGCTATATCTCTGTTTTTCTGTGTACGCCACTCTGTCTCTCCTGTAAACAACAAATGCTGGAGATCATAGTGGTTCAGACAGCATTCACGGAAAGCGAGCAAGCTCATGCTTTGAGTCAAGAAATGCTTGAAACGAAAGCTGGCTGTCTCTTTATGGATGCTGTCTGACTTGCTGTGAACTCCAGCATCTCTTATTTACAGTATAAATTCTATCATCTGCAGTAATTTGCTCTTCCCTCTGCATCTGGCTCTCTTTCTCTCTGTCTTCATAGTCACTTCTCTCTCTCTGTGATTTTGATCGCTAACCTGACCTTTCCCTCACAGTGTCTGTTTGCCTGCCTGGCTGTCTCTCTCCCTCTCTCTCTACATCTCTCTATCTATTTAAACCTCTCTCTTTCTGTTTCACACACTGTCTCTCTTTGTGTCTTTCTATTTCTCTGAAACTGAAAATCTGTCATTCTCGCTCACACTCTCCCTGTATGTCTGCCTCTGTCTCTACGACTCAAAGTCTTTCCCTCTATCTATGCCTTTCTCGCTCTTTTTCTCTATCCACAGTTCTGTTTCTCTCTGTCTGTCTGCCTCACCTTTTCGCTGTATTCTCCTCTCTCCACTCAACTCTTTCGTTTTCTCCCTATCTACCTGCACCGTCTCTCTTTTCTCTCTCTCTATGTCTGTCTATCTCGCTCTCGTTCTCGCTATCTCTTTATTTATCTAACCCTTCTCTCTGTCTCTGTACCAGATTACCCTTACCTTAGCAGTCTTCACTTCCCCCACCCCTTTTTTCTGATTTCATTAGCACTCCACGCCAGGCCGGAACCACAGTTTTGATCCCCTTCACCCCCTGTCCCCGGCCTCTTTCGGCCTGAGACATGGCTGACACATCAAACCGTTCCTCAAATACATCATCTACCAGGCCATGTGCACCGGGAGCTGGGATGGGGGCAGGTCCAGCAACACTGGACAAGTTCCAGGGCAAAGCCGCCTATCCCAGGATCTGTGATCACGGTGTGTTAAATATACAGTCCTTCACTACACTCCCCAACCTCGGGATTGGTTATTTCGATGCAGTCCTGCTTCACATTTGGGAATGCCTGTCTGGATAAATGGGCCATGTTTCTGGATCGTGTGGAACTGGTCGTGGATATATCTCAAGTGACTTAATGACAGAGGGAGAGAGAGAGTCCAAGTCAGTCACTGACCACACATCAACTCCCTCCCCAGCAACTCCTGCCATTGCACCTGGTTTCCATCAGCTAGTTACAGACTGTCCGTTGCCCTGGAGCTGGGGATTGGCATTTTGATGGTTTCATCGTGTGTCGAATGCTCAGGTTAACTCACTCGAAAATTGACAAAATGCGTTATGCACAAATATCAACCAACAATCGTTGAAGTCCTGCCTGAATTATTATTTTTGGTAGAAAACCATTTAATCAAGTAGGAAACCGCAATTAAATGATTTTAAATCCGGCACTTTATTGAACGAAATGTACCTAGAACTCGTCTTCATCCTTATCATTCCATGAAGGAACTGTCCATTTTCATCACAATTCTTTGCATGTGTTGTTCTCTAATGTGTAAATGCCATCATTCAAGAGTGTGAGGGCAATCATTAGCCAGAGTTAAAGACTGTAACACAGGTTTTCAAATTTACATTTACTTTCAGTATTATAGAAATAGGACAATGTGTCATTTGAGCACAATTTCTTTCTTATCATTTTTTGAAATAAATTGATGACAATTGCTCAGAGAAAGAGCAGACGTTACGACAAACAATACAAGGTTTTCTTCGTTCGTTCCATGATTGGAAATTACATGAATAGCTTTTTAATGACGATGAAGCAAGATTTCTGTCAGATTTCTCAGAACAGTCTTAACGTTATCTGAAATAACCCATTAACAAATAGCAATGAAAGCTGATGAGGAATCCGCAGGTTTCACAGATACGAAAACGTGTACACGGCTCTGGAGTGCAATAAAAAAAAAAACAACAGAATGAGAAAATGTCGAAATTTTGCAGCGTCTAAGCAGAGTCTGTGTTATATTCGTGGAAAAGCGATCTTCAGGGAAACAGCTGCATCAGACAAGGGTATTGTTTGAAAATACATCTACAGAGCATCAGCATGAGATCTCTGAGCCCATTAACGTTTCCACAAGGACACTTGTTGCTACTTTCATTCAGAAACAAATACATTCGTATTATCTTTACTCTCTTTGTAGATTCCTAGTCGGTCTGCCTATCTCTCCCAGTCTGTTTGGTGCTTGCACACTGCAGAGAACATGCATGCCCTAGGTCAACACCCAATGCACAAAAATCGAAAAAGACTACAGGATCGTTTTTGCGTTTTGACCATTTCTCTAATAACTTGCGCAATTGCTGAAATATCCTCTGCCTGAAACTGACCAGAACGGGGTTCGTCGAGGTGGGTTCGGGCTGGGGAGTTGGAATCCTGCACCGAACTCTCCCCTCACGCTTTTCAGTTTTGAAGAAAAGCTAAGTGAATCACTTCCTTCCCCATTGTGCATAATTTTCACTATCAAACAATTCCCAGATATCATTATTCATCCTTATTTAAGTTAGATTTCAGTGAATCAATGTATGGCTTTGCTTCCCCCAAATCCCCAACCCGCCCATTAATCAAAAGACGTGAAGACAATACTGAGGGCCGCATTCAGGTAAAGGGTTTCCAGGGATAGATGGATAACTGCTTTATCAGGAGGTGAATGTTTAACTAGTCTACGTAAATCTACTTATCCCTGAGCAGAATCCGGCTCTGATACGAAAATTCAACTTGTTAACAAAAGGGTTTAACAGTTATATTCCTGCTGCATCATTTGAGAATCTCACATACAGTTCGAGGTGCACCAATCCGAGCACATCTGCGAGTGTTTCATTATATTTCAGACGTCTGCCTTCAAGAAGGTGGATGCGCATTTTCAAGAGTGGCGACGAGTTCCTCACCACTGAAAGCATTGCGTCTAATCTGAACCAGTATCAATGGCAATAATATGATGAATAAAGTACAACGTCAAGTTGATCCTTTCTTTGTTGAGTCATTGAGCCCTGTCTGACAGAAAATGATTTTGTTGATGCCATGTAAGGAAATAAATCCTTCAGCATACAATGTTAACCCCTCATTTCGTTTCCTCGTATGAACATTTCAACCGAGTTTGCAGGACGGTTGTTTTCTCTAGGTCTTGTCCTCTTTTCTCTAGGATGTGAGAATTTTCCTGCTCTTTTGTCATCAGTCATACAAGTTCATATAGGACGTGCCTTGCTGCTTTTGCGGATTTGTGTTATGCGTATTCAGTTCTTTCAGGCCTGAAGAAGGTTTCTGTCGGAACTGGTGCCGCTGTTCTTTCTTAGTTCCTCTGTTACGCCATGTGGATTGGTCACACCACCTCAATACATCTTCCTTCTCTATTTTCTTTCACAACCATGCTCTGCCAATCCACTCTTTTCAATCGCGTCTCATCTTTTGAGCAGCTCTGAGATGTTTCCTTTCGAAGTTCGTTTCATAATTATTATAAGTGGATATTTCACCATGCTCTTCAACTCTTGTCTGAACTTGGATTGTGTCGCAATATAAATTAATGCGTTTGTGTTGCAATTTAAATTCTGCAACATATGTGCAACATCCTCAAATGTACATTCACAATTGTCATCGAGGAGTTCATTAACATTAAAAATGAACAAAATATACAGTAACCACAACAGTATAAAACTGCACGAAATGGTGAGGATTAAAATAAAAGAATTCCGTCTGCTCTCCATCTCTGGATGATTCTGTCCCTTGATATGAACGTTCAGTCCCTTATGGACTCGACTAGCCACTAACATTTGCCTGACTATCAGACCATTGTGCAACAGAATTAAATCAAGTAGTAACAATGGTGTTAAAACCTTATCAACTATTCTAAATCCAATCCATCTCGGGTCAGTGAAATAGATTCCGTTTGTTAGAATAATACAGAAGAACATTGTTAATAATTCGCTTAGGCTAAAATCGGAAGTAAATGGGTGTTTTTTTTTAAGAAAATATACTGATTGTTGTAAGAGTTCCTGTTGCAGTTTTCTTGCTGCAATATTTAATTTTAAGCCTCTTGGAACAAATTGCCATAAATCTATCAAACGTGAAAGCGACACTGAACCAGACTGAACAGTCCATTGCTAATCAAGCCAGGAGGTAGTTAAATTTACACACAGCAGTGAGCTTCAGGAGAGGCATCGGGAAATAATATCAGTTGATTCGGAGAAACATGACCTCAGTGATAATCGTCAGTAGATCCGCCATTGCCATGGCCACCATGTGGTGCAGTTGGAGATACCACAATTTCCCTGGGATAAGATGACAATTGCAATGAGATTTGCTGTTAGAGGAAATAGGCAAAAGGGTCTCAATTTTGTTTATATGTGTGTGGAGATAGTAAGCACTGAGATTTGGTTAAAAACATGGAAAACGGCCCTTTTCACAATTTAAACCATAACTAAGCCAAGACAGGTAATTGTAGATGCATTAATTTTGTTTCATGTGTGGAACTCAGGATCTCGACAAATCTACTGATGTGAAGGTCTGAATATTTTTATGTCCAAAGAATCATTGAATAACTACGGAAGCGGCTTTGCTCATTGAGACTGAACTGACACTCCGAAAAATATGCCATCCAGAGCCCCTATCCCTGTAAACTCACGAGAATTTTCCATGCCTATCCGGTAATATCACATTTCCCATGGCAAATACACCGAGCGTGCTCATCTCTGGACATTAAGGCTCAGTGGTTAGCACTGCTGCCTGACAGTGCCAGGTCAATTCACACCAGAACATCTTGAGCACAGACAATGAAACAATTATCTGAGCAGTTCCTACCTTGCAGAACGTTTTTCTTTTCCAATTTCCTCATTCAAGTCTGTTCTCTGGGGTTAGCACATCACCAGAGAACCGGGATTAATTCCAACCTTGGGCAACTCTCTGTGTGGAGTTTTCACATTCTCCCCATATTTGTATGGGTTTTCTCCTGGTGCTCCGGTTTCCTCCTTCCGACCAAGGAAGTGCTTAAATGTACCCAATGACTCTGCTTCCACACCACAACTGGCAACGCATTCCATTCATTCACAACTCTCTGTGTAAAGAACCTACCTCTGATGTCTCCTTTATACCTTCCTCCTAATATCGTCAAACTATGACTCCTCATACCAGTCAATCCTGCCCTGGTGAAAACTCTCTGGCTATTGACTCTATCTGTTACTCTCATTATTTTGTACACCTCTATCAGGTCTCCTCTCTTCCTTCTTCTTTCCAGAGAGAAACGTCCGAGCCTATTCAAACTTTCTTCATAAGGCAAGCCCTCCAGTCCAGGCCACATCCTCGTAAACCTTCTTTGCACCCTCTCCAAAGCCTCTGTGTCTTTCCTATAGTAGTCCGATCAAAAGTGGGCTCAAAATTCCAAGTGTGGACTCACCAGGGACCTGTAGAGCTGAAGCAAACCATCGCAGCTCTTAAACTCGTTTATGAAAACCAAAACACCATATGCTTTATTAACAACACGATCCACTTGAGTAGAAATTTTGAGGGATCTTTGTCCGTGCACACCCAAATCCCTCTGTTCTTTCACATGGCCAAGAATTCCATCTTTAATCGTCTGTGTTAATTTCTGTTTATTGATAGAGAAAGAATGATATATTGTGTGTGTGTGAGAGAGAAAGAGAATATGAAAGTTTGTGTGCGTGAGAAAAAGAGAGAGAGAATAGGAGATTGTGAGAGAGAGAGCGATGTGAAAGTGTGAGTGAGAGAAAGAATGTGTCTGTGCA
>NC_057758.1:9119332-9120679 GCF_004010195.1 Chiloscyllium plagiosum
GGGAGGAAACTCAAGTTTTGAGCTTAGATGTTGATGTGTGGAGAGAACCGCATTTATGCAACATTGCTTGGGAGATGGTTGGACTGCTGAGGTTTAGAAAAGATGTTGATAATTCAGATTAGGTGATCAGACTGTGTGAATGGTGAAACAACTCTGTTTCCATATGGCAAACTGGCAAGATGAGACCGTCCCACTGCTGTGGGAGTGATGGGAAAGATGGCGATAGAGAAAGTGAAAAAAACAAAGCTAAATGGAAATAAAGGAATTAACTCACAATTTAAAGGTTTTGAACTAAACATTAGTCCAGAAGTTGATGAATATGCCCAGTTTGAAGATGAGATGTTGCTTCCACAGCTTGCGCTGTGATTCACTGGACTATGTTAGTGCACTGAAGACACATGGGCTTGCAAGCAGTGTGCTGTGTTAAAATGGCTGGGATACGGGAAGGTTTGAGATCATGCTTGTACATGGACGCGAGGTGTTCTGCAAATGGGGATCGACACTCAATGTTGAGCAGGGCCTCAGTGCAGAGTGGATGCCACTTTCATGCACAAAACCAGAGAGTCTGAAAGAAAAGCTACAATTCACCATGACAGACAGCAATGTTCAGAGATAGAATAAATCCCACTTTCAATGTATGACTCAAAACACAGTTCCACCAAGAGATTCGTAAATCTGACAGTGTGAAGTGGGGAGAAAATGAAAGGTTCTTGGTCATATACAGTACCAGGCACTGGTTAATGCAGAAGGTATTCAATATTCTCTTGCATCGTCGGAGATTGACAAAATGTATCAAACACAGGACGCTTTGCACAAACATCAATCAACAATCATTGAAGTACTGCCTGAATTAATGTTTTCTTGTATAAAACCATTCAAGAAGGAAACCACCACCAAACGATATTAAAACAGGTATTTTATTGAACGACATGAACCTAGAACTCGCCTTCATCTTTATCATTCCCTAAAGGACCTATCCAAGATCATCGTAATTCATTTATCTGCATCGTTCTCTAATCTGTACCTGTCAACATTCAAGATTGTGAGGGCAATCATTGGCCAGAGTTAAGGACTATAACACAGTTGGTCAAATTTACATTTACTCTCAGTATGATAGAGACAGGACAATGTGTCATTTGAGCATAGTTACTGTCTTATTTTTAACAATTATTGATGAAAATTGCTCAGAGAAACAGCAGAAGATTCGAGAAATACTGCAAGATTTTCTTCACTCATTCCATAACTGGAACTTTCATGCGTAGCTTATAATGACGATGAAGTAAGATTTCTGTCTGGTTTGTCAGAACAGTTTTCTGAAATAACCCAATTAGAAATAGCAATGAAAGC
>NC_057758.1:9120762-9123162 GCF_004010195.1 Chiloscyllium plagiosum
TACGTTTTCGCATTTTGACCATTTCTCTAAAAAACTTGTGTTATTTCTGAAACATCCTCTGTCTGGTACTACGGGGTGGGTTCGTGTGGTACAGTTTGAATCCTGCACCGAACTCTCCGCTCAGCACACTTTACCGTTTGGAAGAAATGTTAAGTGAATCATCTCCTCCCCCATTGTGCACAATTCTCAATGTCAAACAATTCCCAGATATCATTATTCAACCCAATGTAAGTAAGAATGTAATAAATTGATTAGTTTCCCTCAACCCCCCACCCCCCACCTCCTCAGCAATCAAAAGACTGAAGACAATACTGAGGGCCGTATTCAGGTGAAGGATTTCCAGTGATATATGGATAACTGCTTTATCAGGAGCTGAATATTGAACTGCACTACTTACGTTTATGTGTCTCTGGGCAGGATCCAGCTCTGACGTGAAAATTTAACTTGATTTTAACAAAAAGGTTTACCAATCAAATTCGTGCAGCATCGGTTGCGGATCTCACGTATTGTTCGAGCTGCACAAATCCAGCAAAAAATGCGAATATCTCATTATATTTCAGTCGTCTGCCTTCAAGATGGTGGATGCGCATTTTGGAGGGGGGCGATGAGTTCCTCACCAAATAAACAATTGCGTCTAATCTGTTCCTGTATCAATGGTAATAATATGGTGAATAAAGTTCAATGCCTGATTGATCCTTTCTTTCTTGAATAATTTTACCCTGCCTGACAGAAGATATTTTTGTTGATTGCCATGTAAGGAATAGTATCTTGCAGCACACAAGCTTAACCCATCATTTTGTTTCCTCGTACAAACCTACTTTGCAGGACGGGTGCGATCTATAGGCCTTATCCCCTTATCACTGGGATGTGAGAATGTTCCTGCTCTTTTGCCATAGGCCATACACGTTCATATAAGATTAGCCTTGCTGCTGTTGGGGATTTGGGTTATACCTGCTCATTTATTTCAGGCACTCTGAAGGTTTTTGTTTGACCTGCTGCTGCTGTTCTTTATTAGTTCCTCTGTTCCTCCATGTGGATTGTTCACGACACCTTAATACATCTTGCTTCTCGATTTTCTTTCCCAACGATGTTCTGGCAAGCCACACTTTCCATTCACGTATCATCATTTCAGCAGCTCTCAGTTGTTTCCTTTTGGAGTTAGTTTCATAATTAATGTAACCAGATATTTCACCATGTTCTTCAACTGTTCTCTGAACTTGGACTGTGTTGCAACATAAATTAATGTGTTTGTGCTGCAAGTTAAAATTCACAACGTATAGGCAATTTTCTCAAATACATATTCAGAACTATCATCGAGGAGTTCAGTAAAGTTAAAAATGAACAAAATATACGGAAACCACAGCAGTATGAAGCTGCACGATATGGTGAGGAGTAAACTCACAGAATTTCGCCTGATCTCCATCTCTGGATAATTCTGTCCCTTGCTATGATACTTCAGTCCGTTACAGACTCGACTAGCCATTAATATATGCCTTACTATCAGAGCACTGAGCAACAGAATTAAACCAAATGGCAACAATGGCGTTAAAATCGTATTAACCATTCTACATCCAATCCATTTTGGGTCAGTAAAATAGCTTCGTTTGTTAGAACAATACAGTGGAACATTATTAATTATTCGCTTGGGCTGAAATCGAAAGTAAATGGGAATTTTTTTAAACTAAACAATATACCGACTGTTGCAAGAACTACTGCTACAGTTTTCCTGGTGCAATATTTTATTTTAATCCTCTCACAACAAGTTGCAATATATTGATCAAAAGTAAAGGTGACAGTGAACCAGACTGAACAGTCCATTGCTAATCGAGCCAGGACATAGTTAAGTTTGCACACAGCAGTGAGTTCCAGGAGAGGCAACGGGCAATAAAAACTATTGATTCGGATTAGCATGACCTCAATGATAATCGTCAGTCCATCCGCCATTGCTAAGGCCACCATGTAACGAGTGATGCAGCTGGAGATTCCACACTTTCCTTGGGGTAGGATGACAATTGCCACGAGATTTGCTGTCAGAAGGAGTAGGCAGAGGATCTCAATTTTGTTTATACTCGTGTGGAGATAGTAAGCACTGAGATTTGGTTGGAGACATGGCCATCAGCTACTTTCACTGTTTACATCAGAACTAAGCGAAGTCACATAATTGCGGCTGCATTAATTTTCTTTCAAAACATGGAAATGGTGATTTCAGCGAATCTACTGATATGAAGGACTGAATATTTTTATGTCCAAAGAATCATTGAATAACTACGGAAGCTGCTCGGCTCCTCGAGACTGAACTAACCCTCGGAAGAACATGCCAGGGCTCCAAACCCCGGAAACCCACAAGAAGTTTCCACCTCTATCCGGTAATCTCGCATTTCCCATGGCAAATTCACCGAG
>NC_057758.1:9124694-9136033 GCF_004010195.1 Chiloscyllium plagiosum
TTAGTCACCTGTCGTGCTTCATTACCCAAGAGCAGGTCAATGTTTGCACTTCTCTACTAGGTACATTCACATACTAAATCAGAAAAATTTCTTGTTCACTTTTAACAACTCTTCTCCATCCAAACACTTCACGCTATCCCAGTCCATGTTTGGAAATTAAAAGTCCCTTATCATAACCCCGCTATTATTGTTATGCATAACCGAAATATTCTTACAAAAGTATTTCTTAATTTCCCATTGACTATTAGGGGTTCTATAACACAATCCCTTTCGTATTTCCCAGCTCCACGCAAATAACTTCCCTCGATGTATTTCCGGGAATATCCTCTCTCAGCACAGCTGTAATGCTATCCCTTATCAAAATCGCTACTCCACTGAACTGAGTGACTATTTAAAGCGTCTTCAGAGAGCATTAACAATGAATTAAATTGCTGTGGGTCTGTGGGCCAGACCAGGAAATGGTGACCTGAAGGCCATTAGCAAACCAGAGGCGTTATCAGGACAATCCACGATAGCTCCGGGGTCACTATCATGATTTGCTTTCAGTTCCAGATATATTAACTGAATTTAAATTCCACCAGCTTCCAAGTTCCACCATCCACTCCTTGACAGAAGAAACATCATTGGGACAAAACAAAAATCACATGTGTAAAACACTGGAGTGAACTTTTCAGTTAAGAAAGGACTGCCATTAGCGGAAATCCACACATTCTTTGGGAATGCGCCATTGTATCACTAACGGAGTACCCTTGTGCATGCCCCATGTAAAGGTTCTCAGATGGTAGGGAAGATGGAAAGGACGTAACATGGGAATTTCTGAGATATAGTTCGTTAGTTCGCAGATGATACCAAATTTAGCGTTGTAGCCAAGAAGGTAACCTGAGAATCAAATGGGCCAATGGGCTTAGGTGTAGCAGACGGAGTTTAAATTAGTTCATGTGCATTTTGCAAAAGCATATCGGACAGGTTTTATAATGTCCTGGGTGGGGGTGGGGGGGGGGGGGGGGTGCTGAGCAAAGAGACCTAGGAGTGCGGGTTCATAGTTTCTTAAAAGTCGAGTCGCAAGTAGATATGAAGAAGGCGTTTGGTATGCTTTCCTTTCTTGGTAAGAGCATTGAGTACAGGGGTTGGTAGGTCGTGTTGCGGCTGCACGGGACACTGGCCAGGCCTTTTGCAGAACATTGGAAGGATGTTGTGAAACTTGAAAGAATTCAGAAAGAACATACAAGGATGTTGCCACCGTTGGAGGATTTGAAGTGTAGGAAGAGGTTGAATCGGCTGGGGTTGTTTTTTTCCCTGGAGCTTCGGAGGCTGAGGAGTGACCTTGTAGACGTGTGTGACATCATGAGGAATGTATCCATGGCGAGGGAGGAAACTCACGTTCTGAGTCCAGATGTTGACGTCTGGAGGGACCTGCATTTATGCAACATTGCTGGGGGATGGTTGATTGCTGGGGCTTAGAAACGATATTGATAATTTAGATGAAGTGATCAGACTGTGTGAATGGTAGAATAACTGTGTTTCGACCTGCCAAACTGGCAAGAGTAGATCGTCCACTGGTGTTGGCGTGAGGGGAGAGAGCGTGATAGACAAAAATTAAAAAGCAAAGCTGAGAGAAAATGAAGGAATGAGTTCGCAATTTGAAGGTGTTGAACTCAACGCAAGTTCAGAAGTTTGAGAACATGCCTGGTTTGAATATGAGATGCTGCTAAACCAGCTTGCGCTGTGATTTACTGGGGTATAGTAGCGTACCGAACACAGACACATGGGCTTGCGAGCAGGATGCTGTATTAAAATAACTGGGCTAAGGGAATGTCAGGCTCATGCTTGTGCACGGACCGGAGGTATTCTGCAAATGGGGTGGAATGTCAATGTTGAGCAGGTATTGAGCGAGGGAGTGAGGTTTGAGAAAGGGTTGGGTTTATGAGATGGCGGGCTGCAGGAGCCCTGAGCATCGCCCCTCAGCTTCAGCAAGCTGAGCCATCCACAGAGGAAAATGCCGCCCCCTGGAAAAGCCAGAGTCAGGCAACAGGAACATAACGTCAAGGAGTAAAAGATGCAAGAGATGGAGAGCGAGTCCCAGAGTCAGAATATTCTCCAGCTCCAATTCCCCCCACCCTTTCACACCATCTCCACCACACACACACACATACACACCCACCACACTCCAACCCAAACTTAATGCCCAAACCACCCTACACCACCACATCTGTGTGTGTGTGTGTGTGTGTGTGTCTGTATGACCGTCTGTCTCTCCCGTTGTATACAATTGCTTTCAGTGAGTGTTCGTCTGCGTTTGTTTTCAATATGTAATAATGTGTCGGTGTCTGTGTCTGTGTCTGGGTGGATTGTGTATCCTCATATGTGAGTGCGTGTATCTGTGGCCAAGCAGATGAAGAAAGAAGCATGTGCTGTAGCACTGAGGGACTGACTCACAACCCTCCTGGAATGTGAATTTCAGGAAGAATCCTAACAGCAGTCCGGAGTGACTCAGTCCAAATGCAGACTCAGCCATCATTTGCCATGTCTGAATCACTTCCTCCCTCAGACTCCTCTGATCTAAGAAAAATAACCTTAGGATTTCTAATCTCTCCACATACATGAAACTCTCTAGGTCAAGCAACATCCTGTCCAGTGTTATTACATCCCTTCCTTAATGTGGATTCCACAACTGCACGCAATATTCCAGCTGTGACCTGAACTGTTTTATCCTGTTCCAGCATCACCTCCCTACTCTTAAACACTCAGTCATGTATATTCCTGCTTTGTTTGCCTTGCCCCAAAGCATCAGCTCACACTTGCCTGGATTGAATTCAACTGACCATCTCTCCTAAATTCAAGTCTAAATCATTGATGTCACCCACAAACAGCAGGGATCCTGTGATCCCACTGGACGCAATCTTCCAGTCACAAAGACACCTCTCAACCAAGACCCTCTGCCTTCTGCGTCTCAGCCAACTGTGAATTCAACTCTCCAAATTTCTTTGGATATTTGGGCTCTTACCTTTCCTATCAGTCTCCGATGTGGGACCTTATCGAGTGCCTGGCAAAAGCCCTGAAGACAACGTCAAACACAACACAGATTACCGTTGTTTACACATCTGGACACCTCTGAAAATAAAAACAATGATGTTGATTTGACATGTCCTCCCTTTTAATAAAACCATGCTTACTGTTCTAGGTTTATTCCTGTATCTCCAAATGAAAATTAATTGTGTTCCTCAGAATTGATTGCAATACTTTCTCCACCACCAAGGTTAGATTTTCTTTTTCTACAGCTCTCTCTCTCTTTGTCTGCATCTCTCTCGCACACTCCCTACTTCATTCTCTGTCTCTGACGTCATCTGTCTATTAACACTTCACTATCTACTCCTCCTTCTGTCATTCTTTCTCTCCCTTTCAAACTGTACCTTACTGTCTCTCTCTTTTCTCTTTCTATGTCTCTCTCTCGTGCTACCCCTATCTTTATGTTACTACCCCTGACTGCCGTCAGTATTTCTTTCTCTCTCTTTCCAGCTATATCTCTGTTTTTCTGTGTACACCACTCTGTCTCTCCTGTAAACAACAAATGCTGGAGATCACAGTGGGTCAGACAGCATTCACGGAAAGAGAGCAAGCTCATGCATTGAGTCAAGAAATGCTTGAAACGGAAGCTGGCTCTCTCTTTATGGATACTTTCTGACTTGCTGTGAACTCCAACATCTCTTATTTCCAGTATAAATTCTATCATCCGAAGTAATTTGCTCATCCCTCTGTATCTGGCTCTCTTTCTCTCTGTCTTCATAGTCACTTCTCTCTCTCTCTGTGATTTTGATCGCTAACCTGACCTTTCCCTCACAGTGTCTGTTTGTCTGCCTGGCTGTCTCTCGCCCTCTCTCTCTACATCTCTCCATCTATTTAAACCTCTCTCTTTCCATTTCACACACTGTCTCACTTTGTGTCTTTCTATTTCTCTGTAACTCTCTCAAAATCTGTCATTCTCGCTCACACTCTCCCTGTATGTCTGCCTCTGTCTCTACGACTCAAAGTCTTTCTCGCTCTCTATGCCGTTCTCGCTCTTTTTCTCTATCCACAGTTCTGTTTCTCTCTGTCTGTCTGCCTCACTTTTTCGTTGTATTCTCCTCTCTCCACTCAACTCTTTCTCTTTCTCCCTATCTACCTGCACCGTCTCTCTTTTCTCTCTCTCTATGTCTGTCTGTCTCGCTCACGTTCTCGCTATCTCTTTATTTATCTAACCCTTCTCTCTGTCTCAGTACCAGACTACCCTTACCTCAGCAGTCTTCACTTCGCCCACCCCCTTTTCCTACTTTCATTAGCACTCCACGCCAGGCCGGAACCACAGTTTTGATCCCCCTCACCCCCTGTTCCCGGCCTCTTTCGGCCTGAGGCATGGCTGACACGCCAAACCGTTCCTCAAATACATCATCGACCAGGCCATGTGCACCGGTGGCTGACACATCAAACCGTTCCTCAAATACATCATCTACCAGGCCATGTGCACCGGGAGCTGGGATGGGGGGGCAGGTCCAGCAACACTGGAGAAGTTCCAGGGCAAAGTCGCCTACCCCAGGATCTGTGATCACGGTGTGTTAGATATACGGTCCTTCCCTACACCCCCCAACCTCGGGACTCGATATTTCGATGCAGTCCTGCTTCACATTTGGGAATGCCTGTCTGGATAAATGGGCCATGTTTCTGGATCGTGTGGAACTGGTCGTGGATATATCTCAAGTGACTTAATGACCGAGAGAGAGAGAGTCCAAGTCAGTCACTGACCACACATCAGCTCCCTCCCCAGCAACTCCTGCCATTGCAGCTGGTTTCCATTAGCTAGTTACAGACTGTCCGTTGTCCTGGAGCTGCGGATTGGCATTTTGATGGTTTCATCGTGTGTCGAATGCTCAGGTTAACTCACTCATTGCGTTGTCACTGGTCTGAGATTATTGCTGAATCTGAAAGCAGCTCCCCACAGAATTCGAGCTGTGTAGAAATCTCACCATTTTCTATCTCAGACGACCATCTCCACAATCCCTGACAACAATGCAGCACTCCCACAGCATTGACCCTCTGACAGTGCAGCACTCCCACAGAACTGACCCTCCAACAGTGCGACACTCCCACAGTATTGACCCTGCAACAGTGCGGCACTTACACAACATTGACCCTGCATCAGTGCGCCGCTCCCTCAGCACTAACTCTCCAATCGTGCGACATTCCCACAGCACTGCCCGTTCCAACAGTGACCCATTCAACAGGACTTTTCCCTCAGACAGTGCCCCTTCCAACAGGACTGAACCTCAGCAGGTGCGCTGCTCCTTCAGCATTGAACTTACATGAGTGCCAACTATCTCAGCACTGATCCTCTAATATTGCTCACTCCCTCAGCACTTACCATCCAACAGTAGTTTCTCCCTCAGTGTTGACCCTCTGACAGTGTGGCACTCCCTCAGCACTGACCCTCCGACAGAGGCTTCTCCCTCAGCACTGACCATCCGACAGTGCCCATTCCCTCAGCACTAACCCTCTGACAGTGTCCAATAGTGCAGCACTTCCTCAGCACTGACCATCTGGTAATGCTCTCTGAGAGAGTGGCACTCACTCAATTTCTGTTTCAGAACCGTGTAAGTATTCTAGAAAATTTGGAGCAGGAGGTGTTGATTCAGTTGAGAATCGTATGTTTGTAGGGGGCACGGCTCGGATACTGTCCAGGCATATGCAGAAAATCCACATCCCGCACTCCTTCTCTGATCTGAGTAGAACGACTCTTTGCTCCCTGATCCTGAATATACGGGAATGCTCGAGCTGCTGGGGAAGACCATTTCATAATTGGTCTTTGTATGCCGAAGTGGTGCCAGTCACTGTGTGTTGATTCGAGTCGTCAATGATGGAATCTTAAGTAAATGGGAAGGATGGAGCTCCATCACTGAGCACTGTCATCTCACAGAGACCAGAGTGCAGAGTGAATCACACTTCCATGCAGAAAACTAGAGATTCTGAAATTAATGCTGCAAATCACGCTGACAGTCATCAAGATTAAGAGACAGAATGAATCCCACTTACAATGTATGACTTGAAACAAAGTTCCACAGTCCCAGAGCTTCATGGATCTGACAGTGAGAGGTGGGGAGAAAATTAAAGGTGCTTGGTCATATACAGTACCAGGCAGTGGAAAATGTAGAAGGAATTCAGTATTCTCTTACATCGTCGGAAATTGACAAAATGCGTTATGCACAAATATCAACCAACAATCGTTGAAGTCCTGTCTGAATTATTTTTTTTTTAGAAAACCATTTAATCAAGTAGGAAACCGCCATTAAATGATTTTAAATCCGGCACTTTATTGAACGAAATGTACCTAGAACTCGTCTTCATCCTTATCATTCCATGAAGGAAATGTCCATGGTCATCACAATTCTTTGCATGTGTTGTTCTCTAATGTATAAATGTCATCATTCAAGAGTGTGAGGGCAATCATTAGCCAGAGTTAAGGACTGTAACACAGGTTTTCAAATTTACAATTACTTTCAGTATTATAGAAACAGGACAATTTATCATTTGAGCACAATTTCTTTCTTATCATTTTTTGAAATTAATTGATGACAATTGCTCAGAGAAAGAGCAGAAGATTCGAGAAACAATACAAGGTTTTCTTCGTTCGTTCCATGATTGGAAATTTCATGAATAGCTTTTTAATGACGATGAAGCAAGATTTCTGTCAGATTTCTCAGAACAGGCTTAACGTTATCTGAAATAACCCATTAACAAATAGCAATGAAAGCTGATGAGGAGCCCGTAGGTTTCACAGATACTAAAACTTGTACACGGCTCTGGAGTGCAATTAAAAAAAAAACAACAGAATGAGAAAATGTCGAAATTTTGCAATGTCTAAGCAGAGTCTGTGTTATATTCGTGGAAAAGCGATCTTCAGGGAAACAGCTGCATCAGACAAGGGTATTGTTTGAAAATACATCTTCAGAGCATCAGCATGGGATCTCTGAGTGCATTGACGTTTCCACAAGGACATTTGTTGCTACTTTCATTCAGAAACACATACATTCGTATTATCTTTACTCTCTTTGTAGATTCCTAGTCGGTCTGCCTATCTCTCTCAGACTGTTTCGTGCTTGCACACTGTAGAGAACATGCATGCCCTAGGTCAACACCCAATGCACAAAAATCGAAAAAGACTACAGGACCGTTTTCGCGTTTTGACCATTTCTCTAACAATTTGTGCAATTGCTGAAATATCCTCTGCCTGCAACTGACCAGAACGGGGTACGTCGAGGTGGGTTCGGGTTGGGGAGTTGGAATCCTGCACCGAACTCTCCCCTCACGCTTTTCAGTTTGGTAAAATTGCTGAGTGAATCATTTCCTTCCCCATTGTTCTCACTATCAAACAATTCCCAGATATCATTATTCAACGTTATTTAAGTTAGATTTCAGTGAATCACTCTATGGATTTGCTTCACCCAAACTCCCAACCCCCCCCCCCCCCCCAATTAATCAAAAGACGTAAAGACAATACGGAGGGCCGCATTCAGGTGAAGGGTTTCCAGGGATATATGGATAACTGCTTTATCAAGAGCTGAATGTTTAACTAGACTACGTAAATCTACTTATCTCTGAGCAGAATCCGGCTCTGATGCGAAAATTCAACTTGTTAACAGAAGGGTTTAACAGTTAAATTCCTGCCGCATCGTTTGAGAAACTCACATACAGTTCGAGCTGCACCAATCCGAGCACATCTGCGAGTGTTTCATTATATTTCAGACGTCTGCCTTCAAGAAGGTGGATGCGCATTTTCAAGAGTGGCGACGAGTTCCTCACCACAGAAACCATTGCGTCTCATCTGTACCAGTATCAATGGCAATAATATGATGAATAAAGTACAACGCCAAGTTTATCCTTTCTTTGTTGAATCATTGAGCCCTGTCTGACAGAAAATGATTTTGTTGTTGCCATGTAAGGAAATAAATCCTGCAGCATACAATGTTAACCCATCATTTTGTTTCCTCGTATGCACATTTCAACCGAGTTTGCAGGACGGTTGTTTTCTCTAGGCCTTGACCTCTTTTCTCTAGGATGTGAGAATTTTCCTGCTCTTTTGTCATCAGTCATACAAGTTCATATAGGACGTGCCTTGCTGCTTTTGCGGATTTGTGTTATGCCTGTTCATTTCTTTCAGGCCTGAAGAAGGTTTCTGTCTGAACTGGTGCCGCTGTTCTTTCTTAGTTCCTCTGTTACGCCATGTGGATTGGTCACGCCACCTCAATACATCTTGCTTCTCTATTTTCTTTCCCAACCATGCTCTGCGAATCCACTCTTTTCATTCGCGTGTCATCTTTTGAGCAGCTCTGAGATGTTTCCTTTCGAAGTTCGTTTCATAATTATTATAACTGGATATTTCACCATGCTCTTCAACTCCTCTCTGAACTTGGATTGCGTCGCAATATAAATTAATGCGTTTGTGTTGCAAATTAAATTCTGCAACATATGTGCAACGTCCTCAAATATACATTCACAATTGTCATCGAGGAGTTCATTAACATTAAAAATGAAAAAATATACAGTAACCACAACAGTATAAAACTGCACGAAATGGTGAGGATTAAAATAAAATAATTCCGTCTGCTCTCCAACTCTGGATCATTCTGTCCCTTGATATGAACCTTCAGTCCCTTACGGACTCGACTAGCCACTAACATTTACCTGACTATCATAGCATTGTGCAACAGAATTAAATCAAGTAGTAACAACGGCGTTAAACCCTTATCAACCATTCTAAATCCAATCCATCTCGGATCAGTGAAATAGATTCTGTTTGTTAGAATAATACAGAAGAACATTGTTAATTAGATGAGATTACATTAGCGTGTCATCTTTTGAGCAGCTCTGAGATGTTCATAATTCGCTTAGGCTAAAATCGGAAGTAAATGGGTGTTTTTTTAAACTAAAAAATATATTGATTGTTGTAAGAGCTCCTGTTGCAGTTTTCCTGGTGCAATATTTAATTTTAAGACTCTCGGAACAAATTGCCATAAATCGATCAAACGTGAAAGCGACACTGAACCAGACTGAACAGTCCATTGCTAATCAAGCCAGGAGATAGTTAACTTTACAAACAGCAGTGAGCTTCAGGAGAGGCATCGGGAAATAATATCAAGTGATTCGGAGAAGCATGACCTCAGTAATAATCGTCAGTAGATCCGCCATTGCCATGACCACCATGTAACGAGTGGTGCAGTTGGAGATCCCACAATTTCCCTGGGATAAGATGACAATTGCAACGAGATTTGCTGTTAGAGGAAATAGGCATAATGGTCTCAATTTTGTTTATATGTGTGTGGAGATAGTAAGCACTGAGTGCCAGGTCAGTTCACACCAGAACATCTTGAGCTCAGACAATGAAACAATTATCTGAGCAGTTCCTACCTTGCAGAACGTTTTTCTTTTCCAACTTTCTCATTCAAGTCTGTTCTCTGAGGTTAGCACATCACCCCAACCTCGGGCAACTCTCTGTGTGGAGTTTGCACATTCTCCCCATATTTGTATGGGTTTTTCATTTTAAAAACATGGAAATCGACCCTTTTCACAATTTAAACCATAACTAAGCCAAGACAGGTAATTGAAGATACATCAATTTTGTTTCATGCGTGGAACTCAGGATTTCGACAAATCGACTGATATGAAGGTCTGAATATTTTTATGTCCAAAGAATCATTGAATAACTACGGAAGCTGCTTTACTCATTGAGACTGAACTGACACTCCGAAAAACATGCCATCCAGAGACCCCATCCCTGTAAACTCACGAGAATCTTCCATGCCTATCCGGTAATATCACATTTCCCATGGCAAATGCACCGAGCGTGCTCATCTCTGGACATTAAGGCTCAGTGGTTAGCACTGCTGCCTGACAGTGCCAGGTCAGTTCACACCAGAACATCTTGAGCACAGACAATGAAACAATTATCTGAGCAGTTCCTATCTTGCAGAACGTTTTTCTTTTCCAACTTCCTCATTCAAGTCTGTTCTCTGGGGTAAGCACATCACCCCAACCTCGGGCAACTCTCTGTGTGGAGTTTGCGCATTCTCCCCATATTTGTATGAGTTTTCTCCTGGTGCTCCGGTTTCCTCCTTCAGTCCAAGGATGTGCTTAAATGTACCCAATGACTCTGCTTCCACACCACAACTGTCAACGCATTCCATTCATTCACAACTCTCTGTGTAAAGAACCTACCTCTGATGTCTCCTTTATACCTTCCTCCTAATATCTTCAAACTATGACTCCTCGTACCAGTCAATCCTGCCCTGGGGAAAACTCTCTGGCTATTGACTCTATCTGTTACTCTCATTATTTTGTACAACTCTATCAGGTCTCTTCTCGTCCTTCTTCTTTCCAGAGAGAAACGTCCGAGCCTATACAAACTTTCTTCATAAGGCAAGCCCTCCAGTCCAGGCCGCATCCTGGTAAACCTACTTTGCACCCTCTCCAATGCCTCTGTGTCTTTCCTATAGTAAGCTGAACAAACGTGGGCTCAAAATTCCAAGTCTGGACTCACCAGGGACGGGTAGAGCTGAAGCAAACCATCGCAGCTCTTAAACTCGATCCCCCGTTAATGAAAACCAAAACACCATAGGTCAGGCAGCATCCAGGGAACAGGAGATTCGACGTTTCGGGCACAGGCCCTTCTTCAGGAATGAAGCAAACCATCGCAGCTCTTAAACTCGATCCCCCGTTAATGAAAACCAAAACACCATATGCTTTATTAACAACATTATCCACTTGAGTAGAAATTTTGAGGGATCTTTGTCCGTGCACACCCAAATCCCTCTGTTCTTCCACATAGCCAAGAATTCCATCTTTAATCATCTGTGTTAATTTCTGTTTATTGATAGAGAGAGAATAATATATTGTGTGTGAGAGAGAGAAAGAGAATGTGAGAAAGTGTGTGTGCGTGAGAAAAAGAGAGAGAGAATGGGAGATTGTGAATGAGAGAGAGAGAGAATGGGAAATCGTGAGAGAGAGAGCGCGATGTGAAAGTGTGAGTGAGAGAAAGAATGTGTGTGCATGTGAGACAGAGAGAGAATGGGAGAGTGTGCGTCTGAGAGCGAGAGAGCAAGAGAGGGACTGTGTGTGAGACAGAGTGAGAATAAATGTGTCTGTGGGAGCGTGTGAGAGAGAGAGTGAATGTGTTTGTGTTTGAGATAAGAGTGTGTGTGTGAGAGAGAGAATGTGAGTGTGTGTGTGAGAGAGAGAATCTGAGTGTGTGAGAGAGAGAGTGAGTGTGTGAGTGAGATAGGGAATCCCAGAGAGTCCCTGAGTGTGTGTGAGAGATA
>NC_057758.1:9137075-9137611 GCF_004010195.1 Chiloscyllium plagiosum
GTGTGTGTGAGAGAGAGAGAATGAGTGTGCGTGAGAGAGAGAATGTGAGAGTGTGTCAGAGAGGGAGAGTGTGTGTGAGAGGCAGACAGTGTGTGTGTGAGGGTGAGAGAGTGTGTATGTGTGAAAGAGAGAGTGTGTCTGTGAGACAGAAACAGAGAGTGTGAAATAGAGAGAATGAGATAGTGTGTGTGAGAGAGAGCGAGAGTGCGTGAGAGAGAAAGTGAGTCAGAGTGTGTGTGTGTTTATGTGAGAGAGAGTGCGTGTGAGTGAAACTGCGTGTGTGATAGAGAGAGAGAGTGAGAGCGTGTTTCAGTGTCAGACAGAGAGTTAGTGTGAGATAGAGAGAGAATGAGATAGTATGTGTGTGAGGGGGAGTGAGTGTTAGAGTGTGTGTGAGAGAATGTGAGACAGAGAGATTGTGTATGTGTGTGACAGAGAGAGAATGTCAGTGTGTGTGAGAGAAAGAGAATGTCAGACAGAGTGTGTGAGGGAGAGAGAGAATGTGAGAGTGTGCGTGAGAGAAAGAGAGAGCCAGA
>NC_057758.1:9138111-9155866 GCF_004010195.1 Chiloscyllium plagiosum
GCAATTGTTATATTTTCCCAGGGAAATTGTGGGATCTCCAACTGCACCACTCGTTACATGGTGGCCATGGCAATGGCGGATCTACTGACGATTATCACTGAGGTCATGCTTCTCCGAATCAATTGATATTATTTCCCGATGTCTCTCCTGAAGCTCACTGCTGTTTGTAAAGTTAACTATCTCCTGGCTTGATTAGCAATGGACTGTTCAGTCTGGTTCAGTGTCGCTTTCACGTTTGATCGATTTATGGCAATTTGTTCCGAGAGGCTTAAAATTAAATATTGCACCAGGAAAACTGCAACAGGAGCTCTTACAACAATCAATATATTTTTTAGTTTAAAAAAACACCCATTTACTTCCGATTTTAGCGAATTATTAACAATGTTCTTCTGTATTATTCTATCAAACGGAATCTATTTCACTGACCCGAGATGGATTGTATTTAGAATGTTTGATAAGGTTTTAACACCATTGTTACTACTTGATTTAATTCTGTTGCACAATGCTCTGATAGTCAGGCAAATGTTAGTGGCTAGTCGAGTCCGTAAGGGACTGAAGGTTCATATCAAGGGACAGAATGATCCAGAGATGGAGAGCAGACGGAATTCTTTTATTTTAATTCCCACAATTTCGTGCAGTTTTATACTGTTGTGGTTACTGTATATTTTGTTCATTTTTAATGTTAATGAACTCCTCGATGACAATTGTGAATGTATATTTGAGGACATTGCACATATGTTGCAGAATTTAAATTGCAACACAAAAGCATTAATTTATATTGCGACGCAATCCAAGTTCAGAGAGGAGTTGAAGAGCATGGTGAAATATCCAGTTATAATAATTATGAAACGAACTTCGAAAGGAAATATCTCAGAGCTGCTCAAAAGATGACACGCGAATGAAATGAGTGGATTGGCAGAGCATGGTTGGGAAAGAAAATAGAGAAGCAAGATGTATTGAGGTGGCGTGACCAATCCACATGGCGTAACAGAGGAACTAAGAAAGAACAGGGGCACCAGTTCAGGCAGAAACCTTCTTCAGGCCTGAAAGAAATGAACAGGCATAACACAAATCCGCAAAAGCAGCAAGGCACGTCCTATATGAACTTGTATGACTGATTACAAAAGAGCAGGAAAATTCTCACATCCTAGAGAAAAGAGGACAAGGCCTAGAGAAAACAACCGTCCTGCAAACACGGTTGAAATGTGCATACGAGGAAACAAAATGATGGGTTAACATTGTATGCTGCAGGATTTTATTCCTTACATGGCATCAACAAAATCATTTTCTGTCAGACAGAGCTCAATAATTCAACAAAGAAAGGATCAACTTGGCGTTGTACTTTATTCATCATATTATTGCCATTGATACTGGTACAGATTAGACGCAATGGTTTCTGTGGTGAGGAACTCGTCGCCACTCTTGAAAATGCGCATCCACCTTCTTGAAGGCAGACGTCTGAAATATAATGAAACACTCGCAGATGTGCTCGGATTGGTGCAGCTCGAACTGTATGTGAGTTTCTCAAATGATGCGGCAGGAATTTAACTGTTAAACCCTTTTGTTAACAAGTTGAATTTTCGCATCAGAGCCGGATTCTGCTCAGAGATAAGTAGATTTACGTAGTCTAGTTAAACATTCAGCTCCTGATAAAGCAGTTATCCATCTATGACTGGAAACCCTTCACCTGAATGCGGCCCTCAGTATTGTCTTCACGTCTTTTGATTAATGGGGGGGTTCGGGATTTGGGGGAAGCAAATCCATACAGTGATTCATTGAAATCTAACTTAAATAAGGTTGAATAATGATATATGGGAATTGTTTGATAGTGAGAATTATGCACAATGGGGAAGGAAGTGATTCACTTAGCATTTCTTCCAAACTGAAAAGCGTGAGGGGAGAGTTCGGTGCAGGATTCCAACTCCCCAACCCGAACCCACCTCGACGTACCCGGTTCTGGTCAGTTGCAGGCAGAGGATATTTCAGCAATTGCGCAAGTTGTTAGAGAAATGGTCAAAACGCGAAAACTGTCCTGTAGTCTTTTTCGATTTTTGGGCATTGGGTGTTGACCTAGGGCATGCATGTTCTCTGCAGTGTGCAAGCACCAAACAGACTGGGAGAGATAGGCAGACCGATTAGGAATCTACAAAGAGAGTAAAGATAATACCAATGTATTTGTTTCTGAATGAAAGTAGGAACAAGTGTCCTTGTGGAAACGTCATTGAACTCAGAGATCCCATGCTGATGCTCTGAAGATGTATTTTCAAACAATCCCCTTGTCTGATGCAGCTGTTTCCCTGAAGATCGCTTTTCCACGAATATAACACAGACTCTGCTTAGACATTGCACAATTTCGACATTTTCTCATTCTGCCGTTTTTTTTGTTGCACTCCAGAGTCGTGTACAATTTTAGTATTTGTGAAACCTGCGGACTCCTCATCAGCTTTCATTGCTATTTGTTAATGGGTTATTTCAGATAACGTTAAGCCTGTTCTGAGAAATCTGACAGAAATCTTGCTTCATCGTCATTAAAAAGTTATTCATGAAATTTCCAATCATGGAACGGACGAAGAAAACCTTGTATTATTTCTCGAATCTTCTGCTCTTTCTCTGAGCAATTGTCATCAATTAATTTCAAAAAATGATAAGAAAGAAATTGTGCTCAAATGACACATTGTCCTGTTTCTATAATACTGAAAGTAATTGTAAATTTGAAAACCTGTGTTACAGTCCTTAACTCTGGCTAATGATTGCCCTCACACTCTTGAATGATGACATTTAAACATTAGAGAACAACACATGCAAAGAATTGTGATGACCATGGACAGGTCCTTCATGGAATGATCAGGATGAAGACGAGTTCTAGGTACATTTCGTTCAATAAAGTGCCGGATTTAAAATCATTTAATGGCGGTTTCCTACTTGATTAAATGGTTTTC
Source organism: Chiloscyllium plagiosum (assembly GCF_004010195.1). Taxonomy (NCBI): domain Eukaryota; kingdom Metazoa; phylum Chordata; class Chondrichthyes; order Orectolobiformes; family Hemiscylliidae; genus Chiloscyllium; species Chiloscyllium plagiosum. The sequence goes on from NC_057758.1 coordinate 9,141,051, forward strand.
TACAAAAAAAATAATAATTCAGACAGGACTTCTACGATTGTTGGTTGATATTTGTGCATAACGCATTTTGTCAATTTCCAACGAGGTAAGAGAATACTGAATTCCGTCTACATTTCCCACTGTCTGGTACTGTATATGACCAAGCACCTTTAATTTTCTCCCCACCTCTCACTGTCAGATCCATGAATCTCTGGGACTGTGGAACTTTGTTACAAGTCATACATTGTAAGTGGGATTCATTCTGTCTCTTAATCTTGCTGACAGTCAGCATGATTTGCAGCATTAATTTCAGAATCTCTAGTTTTCTGCATGGAAGTGTGATTCACTCTGCACTCTGGTATCTGTGAGATGACAGTGCTCAGTGATGGAGCTCCATCCGTCCCATTTAATTAAGACTCCATCATTGACGACTCGTATCAACACACAGTGTCTGGCACCACTTCGGCATACAAAGACCAATTATGAAATGGTCTTCCCCAGCAGCTCGAGCATTTCCGTCTCTTCAGGAACAGGGAACAAAGAGTCGTTCTGCTCAGATCAGAGAAGGAGTGCGTGAGGTGGATTTTCTGCATATGCCTGGACAGTATCCGAGCCGTGCCCCCTATAAACATACGATTCTCAACTGAATCAACACTTCCTGCTCCAAATTTTCTGGAATAATTACACGGTTCTGAAACAGAAATTGAGTGAGTGCCACTCTCTCACAGAGCATTACCAGATGGTCAGTGCTGAGGAAGTGCTGCACTATTGGAGACTCAGTGCTGAGGGAGAGCCGCACTGCTGGAGGTCAATGCTGAGGGAGTGCTACACTATTGGAAGGGTCAGTGCTGAGGGAAGTGCCGCACTGTTGAAGTTTCAATGCATGAGTGGGCATTATCAAATGGTCAGAGCAGACAGAGCTCTGCACTGTCGGAGGGTCAGTGTTCAGGGAGTTCCTCACCGTTGGACGGTCCGTGCTGAGGGAGCGTTGAATTATCGGAGGCTCAGTACTGAGGGAGTGGTCACTGTCAGAGTGTCAGCACTGAGGGAGTGCAGCACTGTTGGAGGGTCAGTAATGAGGGAGAGGCCACTGTCAGAGGGTCAACACTGAGGGAGAAACCACTGTTGGATGGTCAGTGCTGAGGGAGAGAGCAATATTACAGGATCAGTGCTGAGATAGTTGGCACTCATGTAAGTTCAGTGCTGAAGGAGCGGCGCACCTGCTGAGGTTCAGTCCTGTTGGAAGGGGCACTGTCTGAGGGAAAAGTCCTGTTGAATGGGTCACTGTTGGAACGGGCAGTGCTGTGGGAATGTCGCACTATTGGAGAGTTAGTGCTGAGGGAGCGGCGCACTGATGCAGGGTCAATGTTGTGTAAGTGCCGCACTGTTGCAGGGTAAATACTGTGGGAGTGTCGCACTGTTGGAGGGTCAGTTCTGTGGGAGTGCTGCACTGTCAGAGGGTCAGTGCTGTGTGAGTGCTGCATTGTTGTCAGGGATTGTGGAGATGGTCGTCTGAGATGGAAAATGGTGAGATTTCTACACAGCTCGAATTCTGTGGGGTGCTGCTTTCAGATTCAGCAATAATCTCAGATCAGTGACAAAGCAATGAGTGAGTTAAGCTGAGCATTCGACACACGATGAAACCATCAAAATGCCAATCCCCAGCTCCAGGGCAACGGACAGTCTGTAACTAGCTAATGGAAACCAGCTGCAATGGCAGGAGTTGCTGGGGAGGGAGCTGATGTGTGGTCAGTGACTGACTTGGACTCTCTCTCTCCCTCGGTCATTAAGTCACTTGAGATATATCCACAACCAGTTCCACACGATCCAGAAACATGGCCCATTTATCCAGACAGGCATTCCCAAATGTGAAGCAGGAGTGCATCGAAATATCTAGTCCCGAGGTTGGGGGGTGTAGGGAAGGACCGTATATCTAACACACCGTGATCACAGATCCTGGGGTAGGCGGCTTTGCCCTGGAACTTCTCCAATGTTGCTGGACATGCCCCCCCCCCGCCCCCCCCCCGGTGCACATGGCCTGGTAGATGATGTATTTGAGGAACGGTTTGACGTGTCAGCCATGCCTCAGGCCGAAAGGGGCCGGGGACAGGGGGTGAGGGGGATCAAAACTGTGGTTCCGGCCTGGCGTGGAGTGCTAATGAAAGTAGGAAAAGGGGGTGGGGGGAAGTGAAGACTGCTGAGGTAAGGGTAGTCTGGTACAGAGACAGAGAGAAGGGTTAGATAGCGAGAACGAGAGCGAGACAGACAGACATAGAGAGAAAGAAAAGGAGACGGTGCCAGGTAGATAGGGAGAAAGAGAAAGTGTTGAGTGGAGAGAGGAGAATACAGCGAAAAAGTGAGGCAGACAGACAGAGAGAAACAGAACTGTGGATAGAGAAAAAGAGCGAGAAAGGCATAGATAGAGGGAAAGACTTTGAGTCGTAGAGACAGAGGCAGACATACAGGGAGAGTGTGAGCGAGAATGACAGATTTTGAGAGAGTTACAGAGAAATAGAAAGACACAAAGAGAGACAGTGTGTGAAATGGAAAGAGAGAGGTTTAAATAGATAGAGAGATGTAGAGAGAGAGGGAGAGAGACAGCCAGGCAGACAAACAGACACTGTGAGGGAAAGGTCAGGTTAGCGATCAAAATCACAGAGAGAGAGAGAAGTGACTATGAAGACAGAGAGAAAGAGAGCCAGATACAGAGGGATGAGCAAATTACTGCGGATGATAGAATTTATACTGGAAATAAGAGATGCTGGAGTTCACAGCAAGTCAGAAAGTATCCATAAAGAGAGAGCCAGCTTCCGTTTCAAGCATTTCTTGACTCAATGCATGAGCTTGCTCTCTTTCCGTGAATGCTGTCTGACCCACTGTGATCTCCAGCATTTGTTGTTTACAGGAGAGACAGAGTGGTGTACACAGAAAAACAGAGATATAGCTGGAAAGAGAGAGAAAGAAATACTGACGGCAGTCAGGGGTAGTAACATAAAGATAGGGCTAGCACGAGAGAGAGACATAGAAAGAGAAAAGAGAGAGACAGTAAGGTACAGTTTGAAAGGGAGAGAAAGAATGACAGAAGGAGCAGTAGATAGTGAAGTGTTAATAGACAGATGACGTCAGAGACAGAGAATGAAGTAGGGAGTGTGCGAGAGAGATGCAGACAAAGAGAGAGAGAGCTGTAGAAAAAGAAAATCCAACCTTGGTGGTGGAGAAAGTATTAGAATCAATTCTGAGGAACACAATTAATTTTCATTTGGAGATACAGGAATGAATCTGGAACAGTAAGCTTGGCTTTATTAAAGGGAGGACATGTCAAATCAACATCATTGTTTTTATTTTCAGAGGTGACCAGTTGTGCAAACAACGGTAATGTATTATTTTTGACGTTGTCTACAGGGCGTCAGCCAGGCACTCGATATGGTCCCACATCGGAGACTGACAGGAAAGGTAAGAGCCCAAATATCCAAAGAAATTTGGAGAGATGAATTCACAGTTGGCTGAGATGCAGAAGGCAGAGGGTCTTGGTTGAGAGGTGTCTTTGTGACTGGAAGATTGCGACCAGTGGGATCACAGGATCCCTGCTGTTTGTGGGTGACATCAATGATTTAGACTTGAATTTAGGAGAGATGGTCAGTTGAATTCAATCCAGGCAAGTGTGAGCTGATGCTTTTGGGCAAGGCAAACAAAGCAGGAATATACATGACTGAGTGTTTACGAGTAGGGAGGTGATGCTGGAACAGGATAAAACAGTTCAGGTCACAGCTGGAATATTGCGTGCAGTTCTGGAATCCACATTAAGGAAGGGATGTAATAACACTGGATAGGATGTTGCTTGACCTAGAGAGTTTCATGTTTGTGGAGAGATCAAAAAACCTAAGGTTATTTTTCTAAGATCAGAGGAGTCTGAGGGAGAAAGTGATGCAGACATGGCAAATGATGGCTGAGTCTGCATTTGGACTGAGTCACTCCGGACTGCTGTTAGGATTATTCCTGAAATTCACATTCCAGGAGGGTTGTGAGTCAGTCCCTCAGTGCTACAGCACATGCTTCTTTCTTCATCTGCTTGGCCACAGATACACGCACTCACATATGAGGATACAAAATCCACCCAGACACAGACACAGGCACCGACACATTATTACATATTGAAAACAAACGCACACGAAGACTCACTGAAAGCAATTGTACACAACGGGAGAGACAGACGGTCATACAGACACACACACAAACACAGATGTGATGGTGTAGGGTGGTTTGGGCATTAAGTTTGGGTTGGAGTGTGGTGGGTGTGTATGTGTGTGTGTGGTGGAGATGGTGTGAAAGGGTGGGGGGATTGGAGCTGGAGAATATTCTGACTCTGGGACTCGCTCTCCATCTCTTGCATCTTTTACTCCTTGACGTTATGTTCCTGTTGCCTGACTCTGGCTTTTCCAGGGGGCGGCATTTTCCTCTGTGGATGGCTCAGCTTGCTGAAGCTGAGGGGCGATGCTCAGGGCTCCTGCAGCCCGCCATCTCATAAACCCAACCCTTTCTCAAACCTCACTCCCTCGCTCAATCCCTGCTCAACATTGACATTCCACCCCATTTGCAGAATACCTCCGGTCCGTGCACAAGCATGAGCCTGACCTTCTCTTAGCACAGTTATTTTAACAGAGCATCCTGCTCGCAAGCCCATGTGTCTGTGTTCGGTACGCTACCATACCCCAGTGAATCACAGCGCAAGCTGGTTTAGCAGCATCTCATATTCAAACCAGGCATGTTCTCAAACTTCTGAACTTGCGTTGAGTTCAACACCTTCAAATTGCGAACTCATTCCTTCATTTTCTCTCAGCTTTGCTTTTTAATTTTTGTCTATCACGCTCTCTCCCCTCACGCCAACACCAGTGGACGATCTACTCTTGCCAGTTTGGCAGGTCGAAACACAGTTATTCTACCATTCGCACAGTCTGATCACTTCATCTAAATTATCAATATCGTTTCTAAGCCCCAGCAATCAACCATCCCCCAGCAATGTTGCATAAATGCAGGTCCCTCCAGACGTCAACATCTAGACTCAGAACGTGAGTTTCCTCCCTCGCCATGGATACATTCCTCATGATGTCACACACGTCTACAAGGTCACTCCTCAGCCTCCGAAGCTCCAGGGAAAAAAACAACCCCAGCCGATTCAACTTCTTCCTACACTTCAAATCCTCCAACGGTGGCAACATCCTTGTATGTTTTTCTGAATTCTTTCAAGTTTCACAACATCCTTCCAATATTCTGCAAAAGGCCTGGCCAGTCTCCCGTGCAGCCGCAACACGACCTCCCAACCCCTGTACTCAATGCTCTTACCAAGAAAGGAAAGCATACCAAACGCCTTCTTCGTATCTACTTGCGACTCGACTTTCAAGAAACTATGAACCCGCACTCCTTGTTCTCTTTGCTCAGCACCCCCCCCCCCCCCACCCAGGACATTATAAAACCTGTCTGATATGCTTTTGCAAAATGCACATTAACTAACTTAAACCCCATCTGCTACACCTAAGCCCATTGGCCAATTTGATTCTCAGGTTACCTTCTTGGCTACCCACTACAACGCTAAATTTGGTGTCATCTGAGAACTTACAAACTATATCTCATATATTCCCATGTTACGTCCTTTCCATCTTCCCTGAGAACCTTTACATGTGGCATGTGCAAGGTTACTCCGTTAGTAATACAATGCCGCATTCCCAAAGAATGTGTGGATTTCCGCTAATTGCAGTCCTTTCTTAACTGAAAAGTTCACTCCAGTGTTTTACACATGTGATTTTCGTTTTGTCCCAATGATGTTTCTTCTGTCCAGGAGTGGATGGTGGAACTTGGAAGCTGGCGGAATTTAAATTCAGTTAATATATCTGGAACTGAAAGCAAATCATGATAGTGACCCCGGAGCTATCGTGGATTGACATGATAACGCCTCTGGTTTGCTAATGGCGTTCAGGTCATCCTTTCCTGGTCTGGCCCACAGACACACAGCAATTTGATTCATTGTTAATGCTCTCTGAAGACGCTTTAAGTAGTCATTCAGTTCAGTGGAGTATCGATTTTGATAAGGGATAGCATTGCAGCTGTGCTGAGGGAGGACATTCCCGGAAATACATCGAGGGAAGTTATTTGCGTGGAGCTGGGAAATACGAAAGGGATTGTGTTGTAGAACCCCTAATAGTCAATGGGAAATTAAGAAATACTTTTGTAAGAATATTTCAGTTATGCATAACAATAATAGCGGGGTTATGATAAGGGACTTTTAATTTCCAAACATGGACTGGGATAGCGTGAAGTGTTTGGATGGAGAAGAGTTGTTAAAAGTGAACAAGAAATTTTTCTGATTTAGTATGTGAATGTACCTAGTAGAGAAGTGCAAACATTGACCTGCTCTTGGGTAATGAAGCACGACAGGTGACTAATTTGTCAGTGGGGAAGTAATTTGGGGCCAGCGACTGATATCCTATGAGTTTTAAAATCGTGATGGAAAAGGATAGACCAGATCTAACAGTTGAAGCTCTCAATTTCAGGAAGGCTCATTTTGACGGTATTAGGCAAGAACTTACAAAAGCTGATTGGAGCAGATGTTTGCAGGTAAAGGAACGACTGAAAAATGGGACGACTTCAGAAATGAGACAACGAGAGTCCAGCGTGAACGAAAAGGCTGGTAGGTGTAGAGAATGCTGTATGACGAAAGACATTGAGGGTTTGGTGAAGAACAAGGAGGAATTATATATCATTTATAGACAGGAGATATTGAGTGAATCATTAGAAGAGTATAAAGGCTGTAGGAGTATACTTGGGAGGGAAATCAGGAAGGCAAAAACAGGACATGAGATAGCTTTGGGAAATAATGTCATAGAGAATCCAAAGTGTTTTCACAAATACATTAAGGACAATCGATAACTCGGGACAGAATAGGGCACCTCAATGATCAGTAAGATTGTCTTCGTATGGAGTTTTAGGAGATGGAGAGATACTAAACGAGTATTTGGCATCATGGTTTACTGTAGAGAAGAACATGGAAGATATAAAATGTGAGGAAATGAATGGTGGCATCTCGAGAAATGTTAATATTACAGAGGAGGAATTGCTGTATGTCTTAAAATGCATAAACGTGTATAAATCCCCACGACCTGGTCAGGTCCCTAGAACTCTGTGACAAGCCAGGGAAGTGATTGCTGGTCCTCTTACTGAGATACTTGTATCATCGATATTCACAGGTGTGGTGTCAGAAGACCGGAGGATGGCTAACATGGTACCATTATTAAACAAAAAAGATGTTAATAACAAACCAGGGAATTATAGACCAGTAAGCCGACATTGGTGGTGAGCAAGTTGTTGGAGCAAATCCTGACGGACATGATTTACACATATCTGAATAGACAAGGAATGATTAAGGATAGTCAGCCTGGTTTTGTGCGAGGGAAATCATGTCTCACGAACTTGAGTGAGTTCCTTTGAAAAAGTAACAAAGGAGATGATAACGGCAGAGCGGTGAACGCGATTAATATCTTAAGTAAGGCGTTCGATAAGGTTCCCATGGGAGACTGGTTAGCAACGTCACATCTCATGGAATACAGGGAAATCTAGCCATTTGAATACAAAACTGGCTCAAAGGTAGAAGACAGAGGGTGGTGGTGGAGGGTTGTTGACTGTGACCAGTGGAGTGCCACAAGGATTGGTGCTGGGTCCACTACTTTTCGTCATTTACATAACTTATTTGGATATATACATGGGAGATGTATGGGTAATTTTGTAGATTTCACCAAATTTGGAGATTCAACGTTTGGGAGAAGATTTGTGGGCGGCACGGTGGCACAGTGGTTAGCACTGCTGCCTCACAGCGCCAGAGACCCGGGTTCAATTCCCGACTGACTGTGTGGAGTTTGCACATTCTCCCTGTGTCTGCGTGGGTTTCCTCCGGGTGCTCCGGTTTCCTCCTACAGTCCAAAAGATGTGCAGGTCAGGTGGATTGGCCATGCTAAATTGCCCGTAGTCTTAAGTACGAAGGGGTAAATGTAGGGGTATGGGTGGGTTGCGCTTTGGCGGGTCAGTGTGGACTTGTTGGGCCGAAGGGCCTGTTTCCGTACTGCAAGTAATCTAATCTAATTTGTAGCTCGGGTGATAGTTGTTGTGGTTCTGTTCGCTGAGCTGGGAATTTGTGTTGCAGACGTTTCGTCCCCTCTCTCGGTGACATCCTCGGTGCTTGGAAGCCTCCTGTGAAGCGCTTCCGCTGGCATTTATAGGTGATTTATATCTGCCGCTTCCAGTGTCAGATCCAGCTGTCCGCTGCAGTGACCGGTATATTGGGTCCAGGTCGATTGCTTATTGATTGAAATTGTGGATGAGTGCCATGCCTCTGGGAATTCCCTGCCTGTTCTCTGTTTGGCTTGTCCTATAATGGTAGTGTTGTCCCAGTCGAACTCATGTTGCTTGTCATCTGAGTGTGTGGCTACTAAGGATAGCTGGTCATGTCGTTTCGTGGCTAGTTGGTGTTTATGGATGCGGATCATAGCTGTTTTCCTGTTTGTCCTATGTTGTGTTTTGTGCTGTCCTTGCATGGGAGTTTGTACACTACATTAGTTTTGCTCATGCTGAGTATCGGGTCTTTCGCCCTGGTGTATTGTTGTCTGAGTGTGGCTGTTGGTTTGTTTGCTGTTATGAATCCTAGTGGTCGCAGTAGTCTGGCTGTCAGTTCAGAAATGTTTTTGATGTATTTCAGTGTGGCTCGTCCTTTGAGTTGTGGCATGTCCTCATTCCGTTGTATTTCCTTTAGGCATCTGTTAATGCACCTGACTAATGCACCTGAGACACACATACGTGACCACAATAGGAAATTGACCATGGCCAATTCACTTTAACCTGTGCATCTTTGGACTATAGGAGCACACCGGAGGACACGAAGGAAACCCATACAGACACAGGGAGAATGTGCAAACTCCACACAGTCACCCGAGGTTGGAATCAAACCCGGGTCCCTGGTGCTGTTCTAAACACAGAGAACAGAGTTGAATGAGGAAGTTGGAAAAGAAAAACGTTCTGCAACGTAGGAACTGCTCAGATGATTGGATCATTGGCTGCGTTCAAGATTTTTTGGTGTGGTCTGACCTGGCGCTGTGAGGCAGCAGTGCTAACCACTGAGCCTTCGTGTTCATGGATGTGCCCGCTCAGTGAATTTGCCATGGGAAATGCGAGATTACCGGATAGAGGTGGAAACTTCTTGTGGGTTTCCGGGGTTTGGAGCCCTGGCATGTTCTTCCGAGGGTTAGTTCAGTCTCGAGGAGCCGAGCAGCTTCCGTAGTTATTCAATGATTCTTTGGACATAAAAAATATTCAGTCCTTCATATCAGTAGATTCGCTGAAATCACCATTTTCATGTTTTGAAAGAAAATTAATGCAGCCGCAATTATGTAACTTGGTTTAGTTATGGTTTAAACTGTGAAGGTAGCTTATGGCCATGTCTCCAACCAAATCTCAGTGCTTACTATCTCCACACGAGTATAAACAAAATTGAGATCCTCTGCCGACTCCTTCTGACAGCAAATCTCGTGGCAATTGTCATCCTACCCCAAGGAAAATGTGGAATCTCCAGCTGCATCACTCGTTACATGGTGGCCTTAGCAATGGCGGATCGACTGACGATTATCATTGAGGTCATGCTAATCCGAATCAATAGTTTTTATTGCCCGTTGCCTCTCCTGGAACTCACTGCTGTGTGCAAACTTTACTATGTCCTGGCTCGATTAGCAATGGACTGTTCAGTCTGGTTCACTGTCACCTTTACTTTTGATCAATTTATTGCAACTTGTTGTGAGAGGATTAAAATAAAATATTGCACAAGGAAAAGTGCAGCAATAGTTCTTGCAACAGTCGGTATATTGTTTAGTTTAAAAATATTCCCATTTACTTTCGATTTCAGCCCAAGCGAATAATTAATAATGTTCCACTGTATTGTTCTAACAAACGAAGCTAGTTTACTGACCCAAAATGGATTGGATGTAGAATGGTTAATACGATTTTAACGCCATTGTTGCCATTTGGTTTAATTCTGTTGCTCAATGCTCTGATAGTCAGACATATATTAGTGGCTAGTCGAGTCTGTAAGGGACTGAAGTGTCATAGCAAGGGACAGAATTATCCAGAGATGGAGATCAGGCGAAATTCTGTGATGTTACTCCTCACCATATCGTGCAGCTTCATACTGCTGTGGTTTCCGTATATTTTGTTCATTTTTAACTTTACTGAACTCCTCGATGCCAGTTCTGAATATGTATTTGAGAAAATTGCCTATACGTTGTGAATTTTAACTTGCAGCACAAACACACTAATTTATGTTGCAACACAGTCCAAGTTCAGAGAACAGTTGAAAAACATGGTGAAATATCCGGTTACATTAATTATGAAACTAACTCCAAAAGGAAACAACTGAGAGCTGCTGAAATGATGATACGTGAATTGAAAGAGTGGCTTGCCAGAACATCGTTGGGAAAGAAAATCGAGAAGCAAGATGTATTAAGGTGTCGTGAACAATCCACATGGAGGAACAGAGGAACTAATAAAGAACAGCAGCAGCAGGTCAAACAGAAACCTTCAGAGTGCCTGAAATAAATGAGCAGGTATAACCCAAATCCCCAACAGCAGCAAGGCTAATCTTATATGAACGTGTATGGCCTATGGCAAAAGAGCAGGAAAATTCTCACATTCCAGTGATAAGGGGATAGGCCTATAGATAGCACCCGTCCTGCAAAGTAGGTTTGTACGAGGAAACAAAATGATGGGTTAAGCTTGTGTGCTGCAAGATACTATTCCTTACATGGCAATCAACAAAAATATCTTCTATCAGGCAGGGTAAAATGATTCAAGAAAGAAAGGATCAATCAGGCATTGAACTTTATTCACCATATTATTACCATTGATACAGGAACAGATTAGACGCAATGGTTTATTTGGTGAGGAACTCATCGCCCCCCTCCAAAATGCGCATCCACCATCTTGAAGGCAAACGACTGAAATATAATGAGATATTCGCATTTTTTGCTGGATTTGTGCAGCTCGAACAATATGTGAGATCCGCAACCGATGCTGCACGAATTTAATTGGTAAACCTTTTTGTTAAAATCAAGTTAAAGTTTCACGTCAGAGCTGGATTCTGCCCAGAGACACATAAACGTAAGTAGTGCAGTTCAATATTCAGCTCCTGATAAAGCAGTTATCCATATATCACTGGAAATCCTTCACCTGAATACGGCCCTCAGTATTGTCTTCAGTCTTTTGATTGCTGAGGAGGTGGGGGGTGGGGGGTTGAGGGAAACTAATCAATAGAGTGATTTATTACAATCTTACTTACATTGAATAATGATATCTGGGAATTGTTTGACATTGAGAATTGTGCACAATGGGGGAGGAAATGATTCACTTAACATTTCTTCCAAACGGTAAAGTGTGCTGAGCGGAGAGTTCGGTGCAGGATTCAAACTGTACCACACGAACCCACCCCGTAGTACCAGACAGAGGATGTTTCAGAAATAACACAAGTTTTTTAGAGAAATGGTCAAAATGCGAAAACGTATCAGGGGTGCTTTCGATTTTTGTGCATTGGGTCTTGCACTCGGGCGTGCGGAGTTTCGGCAGTGTTCAAGAACCAACCGGACTGTGAGAGATCGGCATACCAACATGGAATCTACAAAGACAGTAAGGATAATACGAATGTATTTGCTTCTGAATGAATGTAGCAACAAGTGTCCTTGTGGAAACGTCATTGAACTCAGAGATTCTATGCTGATGCTCTGAAGATGTATCTTCAAACAACACCATTGTCAGATGCAGCTGTTTACTTGAGGATCCCTTTTCCACGTATATAACACAGACTCTGCTTAGACACTCCGTCATTTCGACATTTTCTCATTCTACTGTATTTTTCTTTTATTGCTCTCCACAGCCATGTACAAGTTTCAGAATCTGTGAAACTTGCGGAATCACCATCAGCTTTCATTGCTATTTGTCATTGGGTTATTTCAGAAAACTGTTCTGACAAACCAGACAGAAATCTTACTTCATCGTCATTAAAAGCTACGCATGAAAGTTTCAGTTATGGAATGAGTGAAGAAAATCTTGCAGTATTTCTCGAATCTTCTGCTGTTTCTCTGAGCAATTTTCATCAATAATTGTTAAAAATAAGACAGTAACTATGCTCAAATGACACATTGTCCTGTCTCTATCATACTGAGAGTAAATGTAAATTTGACCAACTGTGTTGTAGTCCTTAACTCTGGCCAATGATTGCCCTCACAATCTTGAATGTTGACAGTTACAGATTAGAGAACGATGCGGATAAATGAATTACGATGATCTTGGATAGATCCTTTAGGGAATGATAAAGATGGAGGCGAGTTCTAGGTTCATGTCGTTCAATGAAATACCTGTTTTAATATCGTTTGGTGGTGGTTTCCTTCTTGATGAACGGTTTTATACAAGAAAACATTAATTCAGGCAGTACTTCAATGATTGTTGATTGATGTTTGTGTAAAGCGTCCTGTGTTTGATACATTTTGTCAATCTCCGACGATGCAAGAGAATATTGAATACTCTCTGCATTAACCAGTGCCTGGTACTGTATATGACCACGAACCTTTCATTTTCTCCCCACTTCACACTGTCAGATTTACGAATCTCTTGGTGGAACTGTGTTTTGAGTCATACATTGAAAGTGGGATTCATTCTATCTCTGAACCTTGCTGTATGTCATGGTGAATTGTAGCTTTTCTTTCAGACTCTCTAGTTTTGTGCATGAAAGCGACATCCACTCTGCACTGAGGCCCTGCTCAACATTGAGTGTAGATCCCCATTTGCAGAACACCTCCCGTCCATGTACAAGGATGATCCCAAACCTTCCCGTAGCCCAGCCATTTTAACACAGCACACTGCTTGCAAGCCCATGTGTCTTCAGTGCACTAACATAGTCCAGTGAATCACAGCGCAAGCTGTGGAAGCAACATCTCATCTTCAAACTAGGCATATTCATCAACTTCTGGACTAATGTTTTGTTCAAAACCTTTAAATTGTGAGTTCATTCCTTCATTTCCATTTAGCTTTGTTTTTTTTTCACTTTCTCTATCGCCATCTTTCCCATCACTCCGACTGCAGTGGGACGGTCTCATCTTGCCATATGGAAACAGAGTTGTTTTACCATTCACACAGTCTGATCACCTAATCTGAATTATCAACATATTTTCGAAACCTCAGCAGTCCAACCATCTCCCAAGCAATGTTGCATAAATGCGGCTCTCTCCACACATCAACATCTAAGCTCAAAACTTGAGTTTCCTCCCTATCCATGGATATACCCTGGACCCACTCTGGTCTCCAATATTTTGTTGTTTTCAGTTTCCCATTCGACAGAACCAATTCCCCAAACCACATCCCTTACCACTGTGTCGCGCCCAGCACACCACAAACCCCGCCCATAAACACTGTGCCCCGCGCAGCATCCCCCAAACTCCACCCCAATCAATGTGACTCGCCCAGCGCACCTTAAACTCCACTCTCAAACACTGTGCCCCGCCCAGCACATCCCAATCTCCGCTCCCAAACACAATTCTCAGCCTAGCACACCCTCAAACCCCGCTCCCAAACACGGCCCCGCCTATTGCACAAACCCCACAAACAACAATTCCCCATGCAGTGCACCCCAGGAACTTCCCCAAACACTGTAGATTGACCAGCGCTCCACAAACACCGCTCCCCATACATTTTGCCCTGTCCAGATCATCCTAAACCCTGCCTCAACTATAATTCCATGCCTTGTGCACCACAAACCCGCACCTATCATGTCTCACAAACTTGATTCAGTTTTTTTGAAGAAGTAACAAAGAGGATTGATGAGGGCAGAGGGGAAGATGTGATCTATATGGACTTCAGTAAGGCGTTCGACAAGGTTCCCCATGGGACACTGATTAGCAAGGTTATGTCTCACGGAATTCAGGGAGAAAAAGCCATTTGGATACAGAACTGGCTCAAAGGTAAAAGACAGAGGGTAGTGGTGGAGGGTTGTTTTTCAGACTGGAGGCCTGTGATCAGTGGAGTGCCACAACGATCGGTGCTGGTTCCTCTACTTTTTCTCATTTATATAAACGATTTGGATGCGCGCATAAGAGGTACAGTATGTAAGTTTGGAGATGACACCAAAATTGGAGGTGTAGTGGACACCGAAGAAGGTTACCTCAGATTAAAAATCTATCTGGAACAGAGGGACCAATGAGCAGAGAAATGGCAGATGGAGTTTAATTCAGATAAATGCGAGGCGCAGCATTTTAGGAAAGCAAATCTTAGCAGGACTCATCCACTTAATGGTAAGGGCCTAGGGAGTGTTGCTGAACAAAGCGACCTTGGAGTGCAGGTTCATAGCTCCTTGCAAGTTGAGTCGCAGGTGGATAGGATAGTGAAGATGGAATTTGGTATGCTTTCCTTTATTGGTCAGAGTACTGAGTACAGGAGTTGGGAGGATATCTTGTGTCTATACAGGACATTGGTTAGGTCACTCTTGGAGTATAGCGTGCAATTCTGGTCTCCTTCCTATCGGAAAGATGTTGTGAAACTTGAAAGGGTTAAGAAAAGGTTTACAAGGATCGTGCCAGGGTTGGAGGATTTGAGCTACATGTAGAGCCTGAACAGGCTGGGACTGTTTTCCCTGGAGTGTCGGAGGCTGAGGGGTGACCTGAAAGAGGTTTACAAAATTATGAGGGGCATGGATAGGATAAATAGGTAAAGTCTTTACCCTGGGGTCGGGATATCCAGAATTAGAGGGCATAGGTTTAAGGTAA
>NC_057758.1:9156366-9171481 GCF_004010195.1 Chiloscyllium plagiosum
CTTTGTCTTTGTTCAAAAGTTCCCAATTTCAGGATTCCAGATGGATACTCTGAAATTGTCAAGTTATTGAGTGAGAAGGAACGAACTGCCTCCCCCTTCTTTACTCAGCCACTGTCTGAGCTTCTCACAACAAGGTGCAATGTAAAGGGATGCCATTCCCCTGTGTGGATGCCGTTCCCCAGCCCAAATGCATTTCTGCTTTAAAGGAAGCCAGGCCTTCTTCAATTAAAGAGGAAGCAAGTTTTCAAAGTTTGTGAGAAGCAAGTTTATTTGCTCTTAAAATGGACGTATTGAGTGTTTTCTGCGATTAAAAATGTTACTTTCTCTCAGGAAAGACATTTGGAACAACAGCTGCTTGTTTTTAGTTTGCAATTCTAAGATATCAAACAAGCCTGGGCATGTCTCTAGCGGGTAGGGATTTGGAAGCTGAACGCAGCGATTGTGTAGTGATTAAAATAGGACATGGGCAAGAACTAAGAGGGCCAGAAACAGATTGCACTCAGAGGCAGATATCAGAAACAGATTGCACTCAGAGGCAGATATCAGAAACGGATTGCACTCAGAGGCAGATATCAGAAACAGATTGCACTCAGAGGCAGATATCAGGGCAGAAGGATGTGAACTTTAAGGTGATGGTGTTGCTGGAGAGGTATCCAGTGTAGCTTCCGAAGATTTGGACAGGTAAGTCTCGAGTGAGTTACTGAAGGTGGAAGCTGTAAGGCTGACTGAGAGTGCAGGATAATCCGGTGGTAATAAAGGTGTGGATGATGATTCTAGTCAAGGCGCTGCCCGCCAGGCTTTGGTGCAAATATCAAGGCATTGTGAGAATACGTGGGACCAAACTGTCTTTCAAACAGGACACCAATGTTGCTGACAGTGGAGATATGCCTGAGAGAAATGCTGATGGGGGAGGCGGGGATCTGGTATATATTTATTGGCAAGGAAATCCACCAAAAGCATTGATTTCAGTCATTCCATCCTTAGGCCTATAGAGCCATAGAATTATACAGCACAAACCAGATCCTTTGGTCTAACTGGTCAATGTTGATGAGCTATCCTAAAGTAATCTTGTCCCATTTGCTCTGTCTAAACTCTTTCTATTCATGCTCCTATCCAGATGTCTTTTAATTGTTGTCATTATGCCACTTTCTCTGATAGCTTATTCCATGCACACACCACCCCCTGCACAAATAGGTCCCTTATAAGTCATTTCCCTCTCACTCTTAAACCTGTGCCCTCTAATTTTGGACTCCCTTACCCTGCCAAAAAGACTATTCACCTTATCCATGACCCTCATGATTTTATAAACCTATGTTTAATAGGAAGAAATTGCAGCTCATCCAGGGTGGGGTATCAGATAAACACTGACAAATCAGAGGCAGTTGATACATACAGAGTGATGACAAGCTGATGAGGTTTGGTCTGTTCATGTAGATACCGCCTTGTAGCTGATCCCTGCCTCTGGGCCAGACCCTGTAGGCATTGTTGGTCACAGAATTTGTGCAGGTTGCACAGCCAGGCACGTTGATGGTGAACCTGTAAGTGCTTCCAACTTGCCTGACGGCAGGGGTAAAGTGGACAAGTTTTCTGGTCATCAATCAAGTAGTAAGCAATAACAAATCACTGTAATACTCTGCCCACAGGGGGTGGACCAATACAATCAAACTCTCTGAGATGAGAATGGGAGTACAGACAGACGGTATTCATGCAGATCCTCAGATTCTAATGGATGAAGTGAGAGTGAAACCAGAGGAGAGCAGTTACACTCAGTAAAGCAATGGGGGAGGGCAAAAACCACACACAGGTCAAGAAGGGAGAGACAGTTGGGTTATCTTTGTCACAGTCATGGAACTTCCATATCCGCCACAGATTCACCTGCACCTCCACCCACATCATCTACTGCATCCGCTGCAGCCGGTGTGGCCTCCTCTATATTGGGGAGACAGGCCGCATCCTTGCGGAGCGATTCAGAGAGCACCTCTGGGCCACCCGGACGAACCAACCCAACCACCCTGTAGCACAGCATTTCAACTCCCCCTCCCACTCCACCGAGGATATGCAGGTCATTGGACTCATCCACCGCCAAACCACAACAACGCGACGGTCGGAGGAGGAGCGTCTTATCTTCCGACTGGGAACCCTCCAACCACAGGGGATGAACTTGGACTTCACCAGTTTCTTCATCCCCCCTCCCCCCACCTCGTCTCAGCCGAATCCCTCCAGCCCGGCACCGCCTTCCTGACCTGCAGTCGTCTTCTTGACCTCTCCGCCTCCATCCTACTCCGACCTATCACCCTCACCTTGACCTCTTTCCACCTACCACATTTCCAACGCCCCTCCTCCAAGTCCCTCCTCCCTACCTTTTATCTTCTCCTGCTGAACACTCTCTGCTCATTCCTGAAGAAGGGCCTGTGCCCGAAACGTCGAATCTCCTGTTCCCTGGATGCTGCCTGACCTGCTGTGCTGTTCCAGCAATAAAGTTTCAACTTTGATCTCCAGCATCTGCAGACCTCACTTTCTCCTCCACAGTCATGGAACATCATCAGTGACATTGATAAGGTCTGTGCCTGTAAAGCAGCGTGGGGAAAATATCAGATTGAAGAGATTCAAATTTATGACCTTAGGAGCAGCATGAGGCCAGTCAGCCCATCAAATCTGCTCCACCATTCAATGAGATAACGGCAGATTTGATAATCCTGAACTCCAATTTCCTCCATTTTCCCCATTACCTTGATTCCCTCATTAAAAGTCTGCCGATCCCAGCCTTGAATATATCTATAATATGGAGCATTATAGCGCAGTACAGGCCCTGCTGCCCTCGATGCTGCACCGACCTGTGAAACCAGTCTGAAGCTCATCTAACCTACACTATTCCATTAGTGAGTTTTGAGAAGATTTGTAGCTCAGGTTGAGGTTTTGGATGTAGGTTTGTTCGCTGAGCTGGAAGGTTCATTTCCGACGTTTCGTTACCCTACTAGGTAACATCTTCAGTGGGCCTCAGGCGAAGCAATGCTGAGAATTCCTGAGTTTTATTTATATGTTCGGGTTTCTTTGGGTTAGTGATATCATTTCCTGTGTGGATGTTATTTCCAGTGGTGAAGTCACTTCCTGTGCCTTTTCTCAGGGGGTTACACATCGAGTTAGACCCCAACTACCACCCCCTGAGTGAGAGTGTATTGCTTCTTTTGCTGAGGGTAGAAATGTCAATTGCTAGGGGATATGGGTTCAAGGTTAAAGTAGGAAAGTTTAAGAGAAGCAAGTTTTGTTTTACCCAGAGGGCGGTAAGTACCTCGAATGCATGGCCAGAGGAGATGATGAAATGTTTTAGAGACAGATTGACAGATGCATAAACAAGCAGGACCCAGACTTTGCAGAGCCAAAAGCTTTTTATGTTTGAAAGGAATCATGCATTAGCGTATTCTTCGTGGGACATGATCAAATGCATCGAAGGTCATTATGGAAAGCTGGGGATGAAATAATGGGGACCCTAGCAGAGATATTTCTAACATCGATAGCCATGTGGTGAGATTTTCGGAAAACTGGAGGGTGGCTAATGTTCTGCCATCATTGAAGAAAACCTTCAAGGAAAAGCCAAGGAGCTACAAACTGTGAGTTTAACATCAGTGGGAGGTAAGTTGTTAGAGGGAATTCTACAAATCGGGATCTGCATGAATTTGGAAAGTCCAGAACTGATCAGGATAGACAGCTTGGCTTTGTGCATGAGTGATCGTGTGCCTCAGTGATTGAGGTTTCTTGTAGATGTGACCAAGAAGACTGATGAAGGCAGAAGGGTAGACATTGTCTAATTGGAATTTAGCAAGGGCTTTGACAGGTCTTCCCATATTAGAATAGCGAGTAAGATTAGATCGCATGGAATCCAGGGAGAGGTTGCTAAGTGGGCACAACATTAGTTTGAGAGTACGGATCGAGGTTGATGGCTGAGGGTTGTCATTCAGACTGGAGGCTTGTGAATAACAGTGTGCTGCAAGGATCGGTGCTGGGTCCTCTGCTGTTTGTCATTTATATAAGCAATTTGAATGGGAGTATAGGAGACATGGTTTGTAAGTTTGCAGAAAACACCAAAACAGATGTTATTTGGGGCATTAAAGACCGTTATCTAAGAGTACAACAGGGTTTTTGGAACGGAGGGCCTAGGCTTTGTGTCTTTGCTCTGCATCAAAACCTAATTTCACGCATTTTTTTTCCCGTTTTTTTTCTTTCCCACATATTAATTAGGATAAGCGTGGAAATTATTACCTAATTTTGCTTGCTCACCTGACTGTCGCGAACAGCTACAATGTCAAAGCTAATGATCTCTCCAGAGACCAAACTGCGTTATAAATGGCGATGGCCCCAAAATCAGAGCAGCGAGCACATCAGTGCGTCAATTTTCACCAAAGATGCACGCACCAGGGAAAGGTCTGATCTTCGCTATTTATTACACAGCTCTGGCAGTGTTCGGAATTCCAGGTAAACCTGAGGACATTTAATGACGGGAATATGAATGGTTCAATGAGTCTGCAGTGAATAGCTACTTATGCAACGCATGGAGGTATTTCTTCCCCTTAGACTCATTCTCATTGTTCAGTTAAATTGCTGCCTCATTAATTTCACTATTCTCATTATGTGCGACTGTAACATGGAGTTAAAGTATTGTTTGAAATTGAGATGTTCTGTTTCTTGACTGCGAAAGTCATCTTTTTGTTTAATTTCTGCTCCAGCATCTTTTTAATGCGTCAGTATTCCCATTCGGTGCTCTGCTCAATGGCTTCACACCCTTTTTCATCCCACTTCTCCATCCAATTCCCATCTGCTTTCAAATCGGATTCATTTCATTCGAGATCACGACAT
Source organism: Chiloscyllium plagiosum (assembly GCF_004010195.1). Lineage (NCBI taxonomy): Eukaryota > Metazoa > Chordata > Chondrichthyes > Orectolobiformes > Hemiscylliidae > Chiloscyllium > Chiloscyllium plagiosum. The sequence goes on from NC_057758.1 coordinate 9,161,218, forward strand.
GGATCAAGGGGCGTTTCTGAGAGTGGAAAATGAAATTGCATTCGAACGCAGGATGTTATAAACAATAAAATGACAACATTTGGAGATGACAGTGAACAATGTGATGGAAAGCCTTGGACTGCCATTGTGAGAGGGAAGCGAGCCAGGGTTATTTACTTTGAAATTTTGCTTCACTTCCAACTGAGTTGGCTCACCATAATTTCAAAATCTGTCGATTGCCCGTTTTCATTGTTTTTCTTAATACACAGAACGGATCCCTCAAATCATTATTATTAATCATCATTAAGAAAAAAAAACCTTGGTTTCCGTAATTAATTTTTCGTTATGCTCTAAAATATCTCTGGCAGATAGCCATAATAATTTTTTTCCTGTATCATGCGTGGTAACTGCCAGAATTGAAGTTCATTGTCCTACTGTACTTCATTGTTGGTCACGGTGTGTGCCCAGGCTCAAAACAGGACTCAATCTCTACGTCCTTTATCTCGCTGCTCTGAGGGACTGAGGGTTAGATCTGTCCACCGTCTGAAATGAGGTTAAAGAAATTTGTCTTTTATAATTAATGACACAAAATCTTCGCTAACGCTTCATAATCATTGTCAAGAGTGCTAACTCTCATTTTGTTTTTCTCAAACAAGACCAAGCTGCCGGTGTTCCCCTTTCAGTCCGTCTGTCCTCTGTGTCCATTGTATCCAACTCCAGGTTCACAGTAAAATAAAACTGCAAATACTTCATGACCAGTCCCTGCATTTAACCATTTTGCGCTACAGCACGCTACCTGTCCATGTTTGTATGTAGATTGCATGCCTTGTGTTCTTACAACTGCAATATAATTACTTACCGTTCCTCAATTCTGTATTATGACAATTTGCTGATTGATTATGTTTTAAAATAAGAGCACCATTGTGCTACTGAGACTTTATAAAGCTCTGGTTAGGCCCCATTTGGAGTACTGGGTCCAATTTTGGGCCCCACACCTCAGGAAGGACATACTGGCACTGGAGCATGTCCAGCAGAGATTCACACGGATGATCCCTGGAATGGTAGGTCTAACATATGAGGAACGGCTGAGGATCCTGGGATTGTATTCATTGGAGTTTAGAAGATTAAGGGGAGATCTGATAGAAACTTACAAGATAATACATTGCTTAGAAAGGGTGGACATTAGGAAATTGTTTCCGTTAGGCGAGGAGACTAGGACCCGTCAACACAGCCTTAGAATTAGAGGGGGTAAATTCAGAACAGAAATGCGGAGACATTTCTTCAGCCAGAGAGTAGTGGGCCTGTGGAATTCATTGCCACAGAGTGCAGTGGAGGCTGGGACGCTAAATGTCTTCAAGGCAGAAATCGATAAATTCTTGATGTCACAAGGAATTAAGGGCTACGGGGTGAATGCGGGTAAGTGGAGCTGAAATGCCCATCAGCCATGATTAAATGGCGGAGTAGACTCGATGGGCCGAATGGCCTTACTTCCACTCCTATGTTTTATGGTCTTATGGTCTTAAGAATGAGTACATTCACGTTTTGCATTATTATGTATATCGTCAATTATTTTAACATGTTCCTTTTCCTTGTTGATGCCTTGCAGAATTTCCAACCATTAAGCCTCTATGTTACAGATACTTACCATGAATAAACATCTGAAACAGAACATTCCATTTTCTTCTCTTGGTGTTTGTTGAAGTATAATTTGGAATATCGTAGCTGAAAATGATTAATAATTCCAACAGTTTTGATGTTTGATTAAATGCTTTATTGTTTACAATTTAAGGTTGCTTTAAGAAAGTTAATGTTGTTGGTGTAATTCTGATGTCTCCTTTCCCCTCCTCCTTATCCTGTTTCTCTCTCATTCCCCCCTCCTAGCTAATCTGCTGACCATTGCGACCTTGACCAGAGGAAAGTGTGGTCTGTCTAAATGTATCACAAGTTATCTGTTATCAATGGCAGTGGCAGACCTCCTTGTCATTATCACTGCTGTGATGCTAAGCCGTCTTCGTGACATTTATTTCCCAGTGAGCTTTCTATCTACCACCCCTGGTTGCACAGCTGTCATTATTCTGAGTCGTGCTTCAAGAGATACGTCTGTGTGGTTAACGGTTGCATTCACCTTTGATCGTACCATAGCTATTTGCTGTCAAAGACTGAAAGTCAGATACTGCACGGAGAAAGTGGCAGCTGTGGTCACAGGAATTGTCTCCGGTCTGTGTGCTTTGAAAACCATACCAATTTACTTCATACATAAACCTCTGTATATCATTAATAATGTACCATGGTACTGCAGCATTAAGGAAATCATCTTTGTGTCAGTTGCATGGAGAATGCTTGACTGGCTAGATCGCATTCTCATCCCTTGTCTCCCATTTCTCTTGATTATTATTTTCAATTCGCTAACAGTCAGACACATTATAGTGGCCAATAGATCACGTGAGAGACTTCGAGCTCACCACAGCGGTACCAGTCAGAGCGACCGAGAAATTGAGAGCCGGCGAAAGTCCATCATTTTATTGTTTGCCATCACGGGTAGTTTCCTCCTGTTGTGGCTGACGTACATTGTAAATTTTGTATATGTGCAGTTTACAAATAATAGCTATTCCTCAGGTTCGAATTCGAACGATTGGAAGTTTATCCTGCAGGAAAGTGGGTATATGCTACAACTCTTAAATACATGCATCAACACAGTTATCTATGCTGGCGTGCAGACTAAGTTCAGAAAAAAGTTGAAGGATACTATAAAATACCCCTTCAATTTGATCGCTGGATGCTTCACGTAATTAAATAGTTTGTTTCAACAATCACACCTTAGTTTCCATTGAAACAAGGGAGAAACTGAACAATTACTCGGGAACGGATTGTGAATTGACCCTATACATTCTTGACTTCTTGCACTCATATTTTTCACCAACTGGAATCGACATTAATAACGACGACATTAACAGATGGGCATTGTGTTCTGTCGTCAACTTATCGACCATTTCCCATTATGCTAAATTCTGAAAAATATATAATTGAATACATTTTGTTGTAAAACTGTGATTGGGACATGCATGAGAAGACGCTCTGATATGATATCTGTATAAACATGATCCTATAAATGGAAGAAACAGAGGTCAAGTTTCCTTGGCACCTTATCCGAAGGAATTGCCTCTGGTTCAATGTTGTCACCATTCTCTCTATCACATCTAGTGCAGGTAACATCCTCCCAGAAATATTGTGACTAAAATTGAGCATGAGGTTTCACAAAACTCTTTAACAATTATCACAGACAATAATTCCACTCTGAGGAAGGTCAGTGGGCCCGAAATGTTAACTTTTCTTTCTTTCCGTGGGTGCTGTCAGACCTGTTGAGCTTTCCAGCAATTTCTGTTTTTTGTTTAATTCAAGGAATCTAATTGCCTTTTGACAAAGGTCGAGAATCCAATTAATTGAAAACTACTGGCACATTGACATCGCCTTAAGAAGGTGCTCTTTGCACCTGTCCTTCCCTATCTCACCAAACACATGCTATTTCAGTTCAGCAACTTAACGATATACATTCTCGATCCTATATCATATCCTAAAATAAAATTCAAGCAAACCGTTTAACACCTCCACATATTACGTTCCACCAGAATATGGATAGATTGGAGAGTGGGGCAGAGAAATGCCAGATGAAGTTCAATCCAGGCCAATTCGAGTGATGCATTTTGAACGATCCAATTCAAGAGTGAACTACACGGTAAATGGAGAAGTCCTGGAGAAAGTAGATGCTCAGAGGGATTTGGGTGTTCAGGTCCATTGTACCCTGAGGATGGCCACACAGGTTGACAGAGTGGTCAAGAATCCTTACAACATGCTTTCCTGCATCGGGAGGGATATTGAGTACAGGAGTTGGCAGGTCATGTGAGAGTTGTATAAGATTTCGGTTCGGCCACATTTGGAATACTGCATGCAGTTCTGGTCACCGCATTACCAAAAGGGTGTGGGTGCTTTGGGGAAGGTGCAGAGGTGGTTCACCAGGACGATGCCTTGTATGAACAGAAGTTGAGTACATTAGGATTCCTTTCATTACAAAAAGGGAGTTTGATGGGGAAGTGATTGAGGTCTACAAAATCATGAGAGGTATAGACAGTGAGGATAACAGGAAGCTTTTTTCCCAGAGAGGGGGACTCAATAACTAGGAGACACGAGTTCAAAGTGAGAGGGGAAAAGTTTATGGGTGGTATGTGTAGAAAGTTCTTCACTCAGAGGGTAGTGGGTGCCTGGAATGTGGTATCAATGGACGTGGTAGAGGCGGGAACGATAACATCATTTAAATTGTATCTGGACAGATAAATGACCAGGCAGGGAGCAGAGGGATACAGATCTTTAGAAGATAGGCAACAGGTTTGGATAGAAGACCTGGAACAGCGCAGGTCGAACGGGCCTATTCCTGTGATGTAATTGTTCCTTGGTTTGACGATTGTTTGTGACTCTTTTTTAGCAATCTCATTTTACTTGAACAATTTCTCTTGAACGATGGAAGCTCTCTTTCTTTTAATCTGTGGCGATGTAACATCAAATTAAAAGAAACTCTATTTCACTTGCCTTCACTTTTTGTTAGTTTACACAATATTCCTTGTTTCCAGGTTCGTCTGTTCAATCTGAGATCATCACTTCATAATGTGCGCCAATCCCCATGTCCCTGCCCTAACCGGGCAGACGTCTCCCTGCCGAAAATCTTGTTTTCCAATTGCATTCGTTCATTGTTGAAGTTGTTAAATTATTATTTGCTCTGACTGATTGTAAAAGCTTGCTTTCCCAATGAAACGTCCCTGTTTCTCTCCCACAATAAAACATTGAATGACGTTTTTGTTTACAATTATTGTTCATGGTTAAAAATTGCGTTTCCAAAATTAATACGAAGCTAATCGCTATGATGGACACCGTTATCAGTCGATCGGTGTTTGCAAATGATCTGGGTGAATGTGTCGCTGAATCAAAGGAAGGTTTTAAAGTTATCACTGCAAAAGGTGCTTGCACCTGAACATTCCGAATCTCAATCTGTTAGAGCTACCTTTTCCAATTGGACTCTCTCAGTCTATATGGGGATTAAAGTGCATTACATTTAGGACCTTGGGCGGGTGGTATCGCTGAATAATGCTGAGACAAACTGTAACACATCAGTGCAGGATAAGACCGTTTGGCCCATCTGCTCTGTTCCACTATTCAATCAACCCCGTTCTCCAACCTTTTCCCACTGACTCATCATGAGACTATCTATTGCTCTTTTAGATGATTCGGATTCCCAAGCCTCCTCGGGTAAGGATTTCCACAGATTCCCCTTCATCTCAGTTCTCAGGGCTCGTCCCTTCAATGTGAGGCTGTGCCCTCGGGTTCTATCCCCTTGTACTTGTGAAAACATCTGTATGTCCACTCTATCCAGGCCTCTCCGTACTCTCTAAGTTTCAGTGAGCTCCCCTAACATCCTTTAAAACTGCACCGAGTTCAGACACAGAGTCCTCAACCATACGACAAGCCATTTATCCCTAATATAGTTCTTATAAAACTTCTTTGCACCCCCCAGGCCAAAATATTTTTTCTCCGAAAGGGACCTCAAAATTGCTCACAAAAATCCAGATGCAATCTGACCAGAGCTTTATGTAGTCTTAGAAGCACATCCTTGCTGCTTTACTGCAGCCCCATTGCAATGTATGCAAACATTCAGTTGTCTTCCTAATTACCATTTTAACATTATGATAATCCTGAACTAAGTCCCCAGGCTTCCCTATTTAGAAAATAGTTTTCTCCTCTATTATTTCAATCAATGCACATGACCCCAAATTTGCCAACGTTTTATTTATGGAGCCACCACTTTGCCCACTCTCTCAGCGCTTCTAAGTCTTTCTGCATCACCATGTGCCCTCCACACCTACCTTTCTATCATTTGCAAAAGCTGCAGCTTTGCCCTTAGTTACTTTGTCCAGCTTGGTAATGCGTGACGTGAATAGTTGTGCTCCAAACACTGCTCACTATAGAAAAACACTCGTCAAGGCTGAAAGAAAAGACCACTACTATGTACTCTCGAACTTCTTCTAATTATCCAATCCTCTCTCAATGTCAATTCTCCATCCCTAAACAATGATTCTTACTTGATTTAGAAGTCTCACCGACGACATATTGCTCAAGGCCTCCCTGGAAATCCAAGTTGATTACATTGCGATGATGCTGTCACCTTAAGATGTTATATTGTCCTTTTTGTCTGAAGAGAGTTAAAAATCACACAACACCAGATTCTGGTCCAACCACCTGAGGAAGGAGCAGCGTTCCGAAACCTTGTGCTTCCAAATAATCCTGTTGGACTATAACCTAATGCTGTGTGATTTTTAACTTTGTCCACTCCAGTCGAACACTAGTACCTCCAGGCTTTTTTCTGAAGTGAGATTGCAAGGCAGAGTGAGAGCGATGGAAGTAAGCTGTTTGGGAGGCCTTGGGCTTTTTGTTAAAGTTGGAAGAGAGGCAGCTCTCAAGGACCAGGCTTCCTATTTGTTATTCTAATGGTTTTTAGGTTTAGTTTTCACCAGAATTCAGTGAGTGTCACCTAGATTCTCCGAATCTTCCCTGAATTTACTCTATATGTCTTTTCCTTTTGGATTGGAGAGCTCCACGTGAGAATCAGTGTCTCAGTCTGACTTTCTGCCAGGAGGTGTGTATAGGGGGTATGTTACTATAATGGATAACAAATGAGTAATCAACACTGTGTCTATTATTAACTTAAGTTCTTCAATAAAAGTTCTTCAAGACTAAATTCTTATTCCTTTTGTTTGTGTTTTAACTTCAGGGCTTAAATACATTTCATTTAATGTTGAGATGTTTGACCGCTCGGTTTGCATCTGGAACACAGCATTTCACATCTATCTGTACAAATAAAAAGTTAGGGTCGAGGTTGCCTTCTTAAAATGTCTTGGGGGTGGGCGGATGTGGTCGATTACAACATGCAGTAACTCTCCTTTGTCTAACTTGCTTATTATCTCGTCAATGAAATCTCGCAGATTTGTCAGGGATGCACTCCCCTGAATGAAGTCTTGAACACTTCACGTTAGTTTATCATGTCCTTCCCAGCACTCTGAGATCTCTAATTTAGTAATGGTCTCTAAAATCTTGGCAACCACCAATTTAAGGTTAACCAGCCTACAATTTCCTGTCTTCTGCTGCATCCTTCCCCTCTTACTTAATTCATTTGGAATCCTCTAGATCCTTCTGTTACACCAGTGATTCCTGAAAGATCACCACCAAATCCGCCACAACACCTCATCTATCTCCTTCAGAGCCTTCGTGTCCTGTCCATTCGTTCTGAGACCTTTCCGTTTCGCCAGTACCTTCTCGTTAATGATGACCATCTCACCCACCTCTGTCTCCGAGCCCGTTGGGCTTCAGGAATACTGCTTGTGCCTTCCACCATGGTGACTGTTCAGTTCCTCTGTCATTTCCTTGTTCCCCGTTTCTACTTCTGCTGCCTTCTTTCCCACCTGTTTAATTTACACACTCACCTCTCTCTGCTCTTTATCCAAAAAGCTAAATAGCAAAAACCTAGAAGTTTCCTTCACGTACTGCCTTTGGGCGGCACGGTGGCACAGTGGTTAGCACTGCCGCCTCACGGTGGCAGAGACGAGGGGTTCAATTCCTGTCTCTGTCTGTGTAATGTTTGCACATTCTCCCCGCGTCTGCGTGAGCACCCCCCCCCCCCCCAACCGCCAGGTGCTCTGGTTTCCTCCCACAGTCCAAAGATGTGCCGGTCAGGTGAATTGGCCATGCTAAGTTTCCTGTAGTGTTTGGTGTAGGGGAATGGGTCTGGGTGTGTCGGTTTGGACTCGTTGGGCCGAAGGGCCTGTTTCCACACTGTAAGTAATCTAATAACTAGCTCATTTATTCCAAGTTGTCATCTTTGAGCCCCTTCCCCTGATTTTTTTGTGTGAATTATTCTTTGCTATTTTTGCAAAGTTTTCCAACTCCGTTGACTTCCCACTAACTTTCATCACGCTGTATGCTTTGCTTTTATTTATTTTCCTGCTGTCCCTTGTCAGCCGCGGTTGTCTTCTCATGTCTTTAGTAACTTGCTTGGGACGAATCTGCTCTCTTTCCAGAATTCTCCCCAGAAACTTATCCCATTGCTCTTTCACTACCTTCCTTATCAACTCCCATTCCAATTAACTCTGGTAAGCTCTTCCCTGAGACGTTCCTCTAACGTCCCCAGTAAAACCGATCCAGCTTCATTCCCGAGAATTAGTGCAGCAGTTCATCATCCCTTGTAGCTCCCCAGTGTTGTGGAGGCTGTATCCTGAGCAAAACATATAGTAAATTAAATTGAGTCAAGTGCAAACAGATTGTTGCTTCAACTGGAATGTATGAATGGGGTCTTGAATAACGAGGGTGGAGTAGGTAAACGGGCAAGTTTGGTGTTCCCTGCAATATGCTAAGTGCTCGTGGGGCGATGTGGAAGCAGAGGAGGAGATCGGTGTGTTCCAGGGTGAACGTGTCCCGGGGCATGCAGGTAAGGGACTGGAGGTGTACATGTGTTAGTTGCTGGCATTCCACTAGGTGTTGTCAGAAATAGCACATAGCCGCAGAGTCAGACAGAATATAAACAAGTCCTTCAGCCCACTATGTCTCTGCTGGTCAACAAATATCTAATTGCACTTTTTCCACTTTAATGTGCTTTCTCAATAGCCTAAAATACCCTGCCATTTTAAGTGATCTTGCAGATGCTTCTATGCACTTCCGCCACCTTCTCAGCTGGAACGTTCCAAATTTCTCCCATCCTCTGGGAGATTTCAGTTTCCTCAATCCCCTCTAAAGGATTTATTCATCACTTTCATCTTATGTCCTTAGAAATGACTGCTATGGGGAAAGGTTAATCACAATCCGCTCAGTCCATGTCACTCATCATGATGTATGCATCATTCAGCCAAACCAGCCTCTTCCGCTCCACAGGCAATAGACACAAGCTAGCTTTCTTACTGATGCCTCTCACCCGTGGCAACGTCCTGGTGAGTCCCTCTGCTGCACAGACCCATAAGCACAATCTAACCTCGTTAGTGAGACCTCACTCCTGAGGAAACATCCTGGTGAACCTTCTCAGCTCCATCTGCAGGACAATCGCATCCTCCCGATACCGTGACGATCAGACCCACACACAGATGCCCGACTGTTGCATAAATATGTTTTTTGTTCAAAGTTTGCAGCAGAAACAGTTCCTTGCTCCTATATGGCACACAGTGGCTGGTGATTACACTGCCTTATGATCTTTTGGACGCAGAGACTGCTGGGTTATTAGTTCAGGACAACAGTGACTTTATCATCATTGCAATGAGGAGGCGGGTTGAAAGTCCTATCAGTGACGGTGCCAGCAATGTTTGAACATAACTGAGCGCTACCCATTCAACCCCCCCCCCCCCCCCCCCCAACCCCCCCACCCCCCCCCCCCCACTCCCTCATCCCCCGACTACCGCCTGCCTATGTAACATTATCAGAGCAGATGCGATGGGGATGGAGAAACTGAGAGAATGGAAGAGAGTCCATTCAGGAAGGACGGTGTGACCATGCATAGTAAAGTTAACTGTAGAAATTGATAGGCGTGTCACAGATATCGGCAACGAATTTATCCTCTTCATTTCAGAACTATTGGATGTATGCCATATTTGGATCTGACGGTACGTGCTGTGCTAACCACCGCATTGAAAATTCTTCTTTCGTGACACTGAGCAGCTCACATCTATTTGACCACTTTCACCACCGTGTTAATTTTCGCTCTGTAATTTGTGAAACATATTGTATTTGTTCTTCTATTAATGCCCTCCAGCCAGCTGCAGATAACATCCTTATTGAGACAACACACACAACGCATTAAGGGTGAAAGGATATCTAGGGAGAGAACAGGGTCCCCTAAATTTCAGCAGTGCAGCCTACATGTGCAGCCACAGGAGGTGGGGGAGGTACTAAATAAATATTTTGCTTCAGTGCTTATTTCAGAGAAGGACATGAATGACACCTCCTCCAACCCTACCTCCTGTTCAAAATAAATCCCCAATTCGTTTTTTTCCCCAATTCTGCTTCCGCCACATCTGTTCCTAGAAGGACAAATTCCAACATAGAATATCCAAGATGGCTTCTTTCTTCAAATAATGCAATTTCCCCTCCCACGTGGTCGGCGATGCCCTCCAGTGCATCTCCTCCACTTACTGCACCTTCGCCCTTGTACCCCACCCCTCTGAACCCAACAGGGACAGAACCCCCCCCGTCGCCCCGGGCCCCA
>NC_057758.1:9173050-9182264 GCF_004010195.1 Chiloscyllium plagiosum
GCACCTTGATCTTCTATCACATTCCCAGCTACCTCCGCCCCAGCGCCACACCATTTCCCATTTATCTCTGAGCCAATTCCGGCCCACAAAATCCATCCCTGACGAAGGGCGTATGCCCTAAATATCGATTCTCCTTCTCCCGGGATGCTGCCTGGCATACTGTGTTTTTCTAGCACGACACTCTAGACTCTGATCTCCAGCACCTGCAGTCCCCAGTTTCTCATCAGCAGTTGGCCAACGGATCAGACATATTCTCGTTGTCAGAAGTCATATGACAGCAGATTGTAGGTTTATTGATAATCCCAAGCTTTTCAGAGCGCAGTCCCTTCGTCAGGCGCTGCTCACTACAACTACGCTCCGAAAGCTAGTGATTTCAAACAAATCTGTTGTACTTCAAGGTGGTGTCATGTAACTTCCCAGTCTAACACCGGCATGTTCATATTGAATAGTGGAAGAATGACTTACTCATGTTTCTATCACCACAATATTCAGCAATTTTCACCAGCCACAAAGACAGGCAGCACAATTGCACCGTGAGAGAGGGGTGTCTTTGAGATTTGATTCAGATGTCAGTCAAAAGAAGCCAAGGGACGACATAATTTGAAGACGTTCAGTATTCCCACTTTAACAAACTGTGTGTCGGACAGAAGCTGCCGGTGATGACGTCACCGTTTATTTTGTCCTGACGTCACCAGAACAGACCAAAAGTCAAGCCCTGGGCGTTCACACGTGACACAAAAAGGGCAGAAGCTGGTTCTTGCTGCTCTTCACGAAATCGTGCAAGTTGAGTGGCATCTTGAAAGAGACATTTGCTGCTGGGAAAGGCTGCTGGAAGAAAACTTGTTTCTTATACCAGAGAAACCTGGAAGGCCGACGGGCAAGTGGGGACTTCAGATGCTGGAGTTCAGAGTCGGGAGTGTGGTGCTGGAAAAGCGCAGCAGGTCAGGCAGCTTCGGAGAAGGAGGAGAATCGAAGTTTCGGGCATAAACCCTTCATCAGGACATGTGCAATGAAGGTGAGTGGTTAGTTCTTTTGGCTTGGTTTGGTGTGAGAAAGCTAGGCCTTGCTTTGTTTGCATCGACTGGTCAAGGTTCAGCTCAGAACCCAGAGAGGCTGCTGCACACAAAGAAACAGCTCCTTGCTGATCCTCTCTCTCTCTGACATCTCTCTCCTGTAAGAACATGTCACGTGATATGCAACTCATAGGAGCAAACACGAAGAGGGTAGAGCCCCACGAATTAATCAGCACAGCCCATACTTTTTACCCAAGCTGCTAGCGGGAATGTATTCGGAAAATGTTAGTTCCAATCTGTTCATCAATCCAGATCGGGCCCTGACACTGCCATCATCAGGAATGGTTGGTAAGGGCTCCCGCCAGAAACAGCGATTCTCCAGTTTCTCGGATGCTGCCCGACCTGCTGTACTTTTCAAAGGCCCTGACAGCATCAGTGCAAGGAGAAATAGGCTTCATGTTTGGAGTTCAATTGGAACCTTCTTCAGAATTAAATGAATTCCCCGTGTTCGTTTCACAATGTTAACACCTGCAGTACGTCACTTTTATTAAATTTCTTTTGGAAATGTGCTTGTTACTTCCAGAAATTGGATCTATGGACGTTTTACAAACGAGGCTTTGTGCAGCTTTTCTTTCAGGTAAGTCTCACTGTGGATACACGGTAGACTGTCTAAAATGTGGTTGAGAGAATCAGAAATCTCGAGGTCTTGATGGCAGTGTCAGGGCCCGATCTGGATTGATGAACAGATTGGAACTAACATTTTCCGAATACATTCCCGCTAGCAGCTTGGGTAAAAAGTATGGGCTGTGCTGATTAATTCGTGGGGCTCTACCCTCTTCGTGTTTGCTCATATGAGTTGCATATCACGTGACATGTTCTTACCGGAGAGAGATGTCAGAGAGAGAGAGGATCAGCAAGGAGCTGTTTCTTTGTGTGCAGCAGCCTCTCTGGGTTCTGAGCTGAACCTTGACCAGTCGATGTAAACAAAGCAAGGCCTAGCTTTCTCACACCAAACCAAGCCAAAAGAACTAACCACTCACCTTCATTGCACATGTCTTTTTTAAATTAAACTTCAAACTTTCTCAAGTAGCTAAACCCAGATATGCCTTTTCAACCCCCTCTGAAATAAAACAATAGCGACCTAACCTCGTTGTTATACTCTTCAGAGTCTGAAACAGTCTATGTTCAAATGCAACAAGATCCGACCCATATCCAGGGTTGCAGCTGGCCAGTGAAAATTAACTTTGGCGCCGCATAACCGCAAGACAGTGACCACCTCCAATAAGAGATGATCTAACCGCCGCCTCTTCAGATTCTATGGTTTTACCATCACTGGAAACATCACTCTCGACATCCGGGAGCTGACAAATGACCAGAAACACAAGTGGACGAGCGATAGTAACACAATGGCTCCAAAAGCAGTTCAGAGGTTAAGAATAATTCAGCCAGTGACTTACTCTTTGACTTTTCAAAATGTGGCCAGCATCCATAAGACACAATTCATGGAGTTGTGTTGACACGCCTCGATGCGTGCAGCTCCAGAATTATCGGGAAGCTTTACTCCATCCATGTCAAACCTGCTTTATTTATACCACCACGATAAGCATACACTCATTCCACTACCTTCACTCTATAGCAGCAGCCTGTGCTCTCTACAAGATCAACTGCAGAAATTCACAAAGATCCGTGGACAGCACAATTTAAAACGCAGACTAATGGAAGTAGTTACATAGGAATACCACCACCTGCACGTTTCCCTCCAAATCACTGCCAATCTGACTCGGACATTTATCGTTGTTCCTTAATTAGAGTTTCGTGTAAGTTCTTGTATTGCCGCCATAAGGATATTGTCGGTCTACCGACAGTACATAGACAGTAGCAGTTCAAGAAAGCAGCTCACCCCCCACCTTGAGAAGCGCACCTCAGGAGGGGCAGAAAGCTTTGGCCGGCAGGTGAAAAATCATCAAATCTTGCCGAACCTGCAAGAGCGACTGGAAAGAGGGAAAATGGCAGCGAGCTGAATGCCAGTCCAGAGGCAGCAAGACCAGCAGGTGCTGATAAAATAATAACAAATAAAATGCTGCAATTTTCCGAGAGAGAAAGAACATTGGGGGAGAGAGAAGCAGGGAAGTGCGTGATCAGAGGGAGGGGAAAAGAGAGAAGAGAGAAGACAGAGAGAGAGATGTCCATGGAAGGGAACAGCAGCAGAAGCGGAATATAAAGGGGAAAAGAGAGGAGAAAGATGTCCATGGTAGGGAACAGCAGCAGAAGCCGGAATATAACATGATGCAGAAGGAGGATGTCAAAGCAAAGCGACAAACATGAAATCGAAAAGCTGATATCAAAGCAGCTAAAGACAACCACAACTAGGAAGTTAGCAGCAGAATAACGCCGTTCGCCTTTGTTCCACCATCAGTATAATCATGGCCCACCCTTCATCTCCACTCTATGTTCACACCGTGTTCGGGAGCTCCACAATGACCACTTGACTTAAATGAATCTCTTTTTATGAACGTATTCAGTCACTTGGCCTGAACAGTTTTCTGTGGTGGAGAAGACCATGCGCTCTGAGGGGGGATTTTCTGTCCACATCTCAGTTCCCTTGTTCTCGGCTGCCCAGCTCGGGACAACATTCTCCCTCCATCTGGTATGTCAGGCTGGTTCTGGGAGGGAATAACTATCCTGGGATTTAACTGTGCCAGCATTCACGCGATAATCACTGATAAATGTTCGGAAAAGCAAGCACCCCGCCACCATTTCGCTTTCCCGTTGGAAGGGAGACCACTTTATGAACAGCAAATGCGGTAGACAGATTGGCCGAAGTTTCGGTAAACCGCTGTTTCACCCGGATGTTAGGATTGGGGCGTTCGAGGTTGTGGAAGGAAGAGGTTAAGTGTCAGACATTGCAGCTACTATCATTGCATGAAAGGTCCCATGGGAGTGTGTTGGGAATAGAGGGGGAGTGTACCACTGCCCCAGACGGCATGGCCAGTGCAGAGTGCTGAGAAAGGGGTGGGCACTGAGCTGTCAAAAATGGCAGCGGACAATCATTTGGATGTGGAGGCTGATGGTAAGTGAGTGCCAGAGGGACATTGACTTTGTGATAGGGAAGAGCAAAGTTAAGGGTAGAAGTGCATGAGATGTGTTGAACACGGTAAGGGCCCTGATAATGACGGAATTGGGCACACCCTGGATGTGGATGCAGATAGAGAATTCTGATAACCTTCTGCAGATAGCGGCATCATCAGAAACTGGGAGAATGGGATGGAGTTCTGACAGAAAGCGGGGGGATGCATAATTGAAGTAACTGTGAAAGTTAGTGTGTTTGTACTACATATCGGCAGCTAGATTATCCCCGGAAGTGAAAAGAGATGTTGAGGAAAGGAAGGGAGAAGTCGGAGATGGAACAGTTGAAGGGGAGGGAAGGATTCAAATTGAAAGTGTCATTAACATTTTGATTAAGAGAGAGGGAAACAACAGTGATGTTCCAGACAAGAGGTTGTGGGAGGGATCTGAGTAGGATTGAAACAAAGAATAATTCCCATATCCCACAAAGAGACAGGCATACCTGGGCTCACGCGGATAACCATGCCAACAATGTTAACCACAAGAAAGTGAAAGGATTTAAAGTAGATGTTGTTCAAAGTGATGTCAAACTCCATCAGGCAGAGGGCGATAGTGGTGGTTGGGAATGGTTCAAACCATCTTTCCAGGATGAAGTACAAGGCTGTGGAATCATCCTGATGGGGGATTGACGTCTCCAAGGATCGCACGTGAGGTGAGATGAGGCTTGTTCTCCCAAAAAAAGAACTGAAAAATTTGAAACTGACATGAAGCATCAAAAGAATTGTGTGTATTAGTGGGGAGCGACTGGCCAAAGAGGAGAAATGTTGTCAAGTTTTGAGAAGATTTGTAGCTCAGTTTGAGGTTCTGGGTGTAAGTTTGCTCGCTGAGCTGATAAGAGAAATTTATCTGATTAAGAAAAATATCTTTCCTTTGGGGCAGACACAGGCAGAAACAATGGTACTTCCCAACCATTCCTCTTTGTGGATATTGTACAAAAGGTGGATATGGGTTCAGTGTGATTGAGTGACTGTGAAGTTACCAAAGGGCGATCTACAGATGATGTGAGATTGGTGACTGTCTTGGGCACAATGGCTTAGTGTCCCATGGTCGAGTCATGGTGAAGGGAGACATTGAGGGCGGTATCTGAGAGTTGGCGCTCAGCATCCACAATGGAGAGTTGAGCACACCAGATAACAGCAACGCCACCATCGTCGTCAAAGTTCGTATTGTTTCTTGGAGTAAACTCAAATTGCAGTCAATTGGCAGGTAAGAATAGGTAAGGTGGGGGGTGGCGCAAAGAAATTAAGACGATGAAGTTTGCATTGACAAATCTCAATGGGCAGGTTGAGTACAAGTAAAAGGCCAGAAGGAGGCACCCAAGTGGGTGGAGAATGTTGAAGAAGGGGGAACACATCTATGTTCGGGACAAGGGCTCCGGTCCACAGTTGGGCATCGGGTTCGAGGCGATGGAAGAAAAGTTCAATGTGATGCTCAACCGTAAATTCATTGAGGTGTTGGCGGAGAGGGATAAAACTAAGACTTTTCCTGATAAGAGAATGATCAGCATCAGATAGTGGTAAGTCAGAAAGTACAGAAAACGCCCGACAAGTTGTGAGAGCAGGAGAAAGGATTGAGTAGGAGGAAGGAGAGGGAACAGATATTCTCAAGGAGTGTGAGTATCTCTCAGTTGTTCCAGATTGCATTTCTTAGTGCTTGAAAGAATGCATATGACCAATTGTGTAATTATGATTTGTAAGTGACTGATTCTTCCTTGCAGAGTGTGTATTTATCCTTAAAATGGGGATCTGCCCTGTTTGGTGTGACACGATGGCTCAGTGGTTAGCACTGCTGCCTCACAGCACCTGGGGACCAGCGTTGGATTCCAGCCACTGGAGAATGGCTGTGTGGAGTTTGTACATTCTCCCCCGCTTTCCTCAGTGTGCCCTGGTTTCCTTTCACAATCCAAAGATGTGCAGGTTAGGTGAATTGGTCATTCTAAATTGCTCATAGCTTTCAAGGATTTGTAGTTTGGGTACATTCGTAAGTGGTAAATGACGAGTAAGAGGGGGATTGGATTGGGTGGATTATCTTTTGGACGGTCAGTGTGGACTTGTTGGGTCAAGTGGCCTGTCTTTAAATTGTAGGGAATCTATGAATGAAGATAAATAGGAAACAAAAATAGAAAAGATTGCCTTCGACTTGACAGGGATCTTTGTATCTTCTTTAGAAAGTAGTCACAAAAGACTGGAAAATATCCAATATTTTACTGTCTTTAAGAAGGGATGCAGAGGTACTACAAGAAACTCTCAGCCTGTGAGACTTACATCTCTTGGTACGGTAATTGTTGGTGAAGATTTTTAGGGACAATATTTATTGGCATTAGAGAAAGTATGGACTTTTCAGAAATAGTCATCAGGGCTTTATGCCGGGTAGTTCTTGTCTCAGACACGAGACTGATTTATTTTATAAAAAAGTGACCACCAGGCTGATTGATGAGAGAAAGTCAGTGAATGTTGCCGACTTGAACTTTGGTATAGCTTTTGAACAGGTCACTCATTGTAGGCCATTCCAGAAGATAAAATCTCATGGAATCCACATAAAGTTGCAAGGTTTGAAAGTATATTTTAACTTGCTGCAGAGTGCGATAAGGTAGGTTTTGTCTGGGGCATTTATCAGCGAGACTATATACTAAAGATCACTCTGAGAGTTATGGACACCGATTTCCTTCCAAGATTGTAGAAGAGAAACAAAAACTAATCTTATGTAATCACATTCAAACGAAACAGTCATCTCTTAAAGTAGCTTTGTAAACAGGATCAGTCTTGAACTGTGCATTGATTATTACAAAACTGCAGGTACGCAGATTGAATAAAACTCAAAGTTAGCAATCAATACTGAACGTAATTGTGCTGAGGTTGAACTATCCAGGCTGGGTGTTTCTCATCACTCACTGACTAACTGCAATAGAATCACACTGGACTCATTTCAGAGCAGCCTCACATCTCCGAGAGTGTACTCTATTCTCCTGACTACATGCTGTGTGCAGGATTTTTTTTTAAGATTGAGACTAATTAGCATTAGTCTGATTTGTTTTAATTATCTCCCAGGAGTCTGACATTTGGTATAAATACAGCAAGCTTGGTGTAGTGTGCAGATGTGGTCGGATCGTCTGATAAAATGCATGGCTCACCAAGAGGTCTCGTGTTTGCTGTTTACTATCACACACTTGCAGCTGTTGGCGTTCCAGGTAGAAAGCTTTGGGTGTGGTATCTAATAGGTAAAACAGGCAGGTTTCTGCTAAATCTCTGCATGTAGCTAACACTTGCGTTTCACCATCTTTTGTCCTGTCTGTTCTACTCTTCAACGAACCCAGTTTTGTCATTCACTCTTCGCTCTAATCGATATATTTTCTCTTCTATTTAAATGTCCATACTAGCGTTAACAATGTTCAATTCCGAAACCATTCTCCTTAAATACAACAAGCTCTCCATTTTAACGATTTAATTCGTCAATGAGACAAAATTTGTCACCTGTTCGGTTCTGCCATGTATACACATTTCTGTCTTGTAAATGTGTTGTCCTCTTTTCTTAAAGTAGGCCTCATTCCTCGACTCGACATCTTCTAAAGCGAATACATCAGTATTGAATTATTCAAATTGCTAATGTACTACAATTATCAAACACACTAGTGTTCATTAAAATCAGTGTCTTATGTTTAAAAAAAATTGAATTATACAGCCAGCATGTTGTGACACTGCATATTTCGGTGAATTGTCACATTATGATCAGGATGGACCTGAGATCAATTGCACTCGTGTTGCATACAGTGAACGAATTCACACGTTGTTATCAAGAGGCAAATACGATCTATGACATGTTTGGTTATTCTGGGCGAATTGTCAACAAAATTCTACTATGATGCATTTTGTTCTTTTGTGTCATTGATAATAACTTGCATTTTTCTCGATAATGAAATCATTTCATTTTATTTAATTCGGTTGTAGCACTTGGCCATCGCTGGCTGATCAGCATTGAAAGCCATCCCCTATTTGCCCTCGATAAGGTGGTGATGAACTGCCTTCTTGAAGCGCTGCAGGCCACTTGCTGTGGGCTGACCCACAGTAATTCCAGTATTTTGAAAAAAAAGAGTGTAAAGGAAGGTGTATGTTTCCAAGTTAGGACGGTGAGTGGTTTGGAGGGGACCGTGCAGGTGGTAGCGTTCCAAAGTACCTTCTGCCTTTGTCCTTCCAGGTAGATGTGATCGTGGATTTGGATGGTGCTGTCTCAGGATCTTTGTTGAATTTGTTGAATTTCTGCAGTGCATCTTTTAGATAGTACACACTGCTGCTGCTGAGCACCAGCAGTGGAGGTATTGGATGTTTGTCGATGTGATGCCAATCAAGCGGGGGCTGTTTTGTCCTGAGTTCATTGAGTGTTGTTGGGGCAAGTGGGGAGTATTCCCTCACCCTCCTGACTCGTGCCTTGTAGATGGGTGGGGACAGGCTTTGGGGGAGTCAGGGGGTGAGTTACTCACTGCAGGATTCCCAGTCTCTGCTCTGCTCTTGCAGCCACTGTATTTATATCATAGAATCCCTACAATGTGGAAGGAGGCCATTCAACCCTTTGAGTACACACTGACTCTCTGAAGAGGATCCCACCCCAGTCCCAACCCCCTCCCCTATCCCTGTAACCCTGCATTTCCCATGGCTAGTTCACCTGGCCTGCACATCCCTGGACACGAAAGGAAGGCATAGGCTTAGTGGCCGGGCAATTTTCAGAAATACCCATCTGGTTCACTAATGTCCTTTAGGGAAGGAATCTGCTGTCTTTACCTGGCCTGGGCCTACACGTGACTCCAGACCCACAGCGATGGGGTTGACTCTTAACTTAGGGATGGGCAATAAATTCTGGGCCTAGCCAAATCCCGTGAGTCAATACAAGAATAAACTATGGGGCAATTGACGTGCATCCCTTGACACTATGGGGCAATTTAACATGGCTGACCCACCCTATCACAGGGAGTCTAGTTCAGTTTCTGATAAATAGTAATCAAGGATGTTGAGAATGGGGGATTCAGTGGTGGCTCAGTGGTTAGCACTGCTGCCTCACAGCGCCAGGGACCCGGGTTCAGTTCC
>NC_057758.1:9182338-9185871 GCF_004010195.1 Chiloscyllium plagiosum
AGGACTCCATGATGCCCTACTCTGTCAAATGCGACCTTGATGTCAAGGGTTGTCACTTTCACCTTCCCTCTGGAATTCAGCATTTTTGTCCAGATTTGAATCAAGGCTGTAATAAGGTCAGGACCTAAGTAATTATTCAATCAGCAGTTAATTCTCCACTGAGCAGGACTGGAAATCGTTAGAAAATTGTTTATGAAGCATCCAATTCGTGAACATAACAGAAAGATTGCCAGAAGTGAAGAAATCAGCGCTTACAGAAAACTCACAGAACACAACCCTCCGGTGTATGAGTTCTGCATGTTCTATTTCCACCCGTTCTCCACAGGAGTAGCAGTGTGCACCGTCTGCAATATGCAATACCGAATGTTGTGAAAGTTCATTCAACATCACCTTCCAAGGAGTAAACAGGTCATTCTGAAAGGACAAGGTGATACTTGACCCTCCAAGCCCCTATGGAACGATGTCAATGTTCGTTCAATGACAAAGAATGGGAATCGCGTAACATGTTTCCTGATGGAGTTAACACACAATGAATAGACTCATTTGTTACTTGACCCTCCAAGCCCCTATGGAACGATGTCAATGTTCGTTCAATGACAAAGAATGGGAATCGTGTAACATGTTTCCTGATGGAGTTAACACACAATGAATAGAACTCATTTGTTCAGAAACACAGCTCACCAGCATCATATCCAGGATACATTGGAATGAGCAATGAATAGTCCTCCCTGATTAAGAATGAGTCAGACTTGCAACACTAGCTCGCTCTGTCTCCACACGTACAGTCCGATGTGCTGTGATGTCCAGCATTTGTTGTTTTCAGTACAGGCTCAAGCATCTGCAGTAATTTGCTGCAAAAGTGAATGCTGGGCCAACCATAAAGTCCATAGTTCATGAATGAAAACTATAACAATGATAGCAACAATTGTACCCTTATTTTTGAAAATGTTTGTGTTAATTACCCAGAGTTAAATATAGGTGTGCTTTATAATGAAGTTACTGTCACTTCTTCTCATACGTGGCAAAAAAACATTAAAAAGAACACGTGGAAGGCAATGATCAGGTAATGGCGTGTGGTATGATCACTACACTGTTAATTTTGAGACCCATGTAATGGTCTGGGCACCGGGTTTCGAATTCAACCACGGCAGATGGTGCAATTTGAACTCATTAAAATCTGGAATTAAGAGTCTAATATTGATGGTGAATCTATTGTTTGTTGGAAAAAAGCCCTCCTGGTTCACTATTCCACTTTTGGTAAGAAACTGCCATCCTTACTCCGTATGTCCCACACGTGACTCCAGACCCACAGCAATGGTGTTTACTCTTAACTGCCTTCTGTGTAATTAGGGATAGGCAATACGTACTGGCCCAGCCAGCGCTGCCCTTTGATCATGAATAAATAAAAAAGCCACCAAAACAGATGACCTATGTAAAAGAGAAGTTAACATTTTCAACCTTTGATTTTTCTCTCACATTCTGTTTTACCACAGCTAATCTTGCAGTGATTGTAATCCTGTCACAAAGGCAATGCGGTCTCTCAAGATGTATCATCTGTTACCTGTTGTCTATGGCGGTGACCGATCTCCTGGTAATGCTTACTGCTGTAGTATTAAATAGGATCGCTGGGAGTTATTTCCCATTCAGTTTCCTGTCTATAACTCCAATATGCAGTCTTCGTTCAGCCGTGATTTATGCTTCCATAGACAGTTCTGTCTGGTTAACTGTTGTTTTTACCTTTGATCGATTTATAGCCATATGTTGCCAGACGTTAAAAATAAATTATTGCACTGAAAAGACAGCAGCACGAGTTATTGCTACTGTCTGTTTACTGAGCTGTTTAAAAAATACATTTTTGTTTTTTATATATGAGCCTTTGTACGTAATTAACAACATACCTTGGTTCTGCAGCCTAAAAGTAATGTTTTATATGTCAATTGTGTGGACCGTATTTGACTGGATTCATCGCATTTTAACTCCTTGTCTTCCATTTATTCTCATTGTATCGCTCAATGCACTGACTGTCAAATATATTCTAGAAGCCAATAGAGCACGCAGGAGACTCAGGGCCCAAAAGAGTGGAGTGAGTCAGAATGACCCAGAGATGGAGAGCAGAAGAAAGTCTATAATCTTACTTTTTGGCATTTCAGGCAGCTTCATCCTGCTATATGCATTATTTCTTGCAACATTTCTTTATGTTCGAATTGGAAATGTTTCTTATTTCTCGGGCACAAATTTTGATGTATCAAATTTCATTCTAGAGGAAAGCGGATTTATGCTTCAACTGCTGAGCTCCTGTGTCAACCCATTTATTTATGCAGGTACCCAAAGCAAATTCAGAGGCGAGGTAAAGAATTTGGTAACATACCCATTCCGTGTACTGGCTAAATTGATGAAATGATTTTCTTTTTGAAACAGAACAACATCAACTTTTCTCTGTATTCCAAAGCAGCCATTTGTGGTAAAAGGACGTAGCTACTTATACAGTCATTCGTTTTGAAATGCTCTGATCGCCTCATTTAAATGGATAGAATGGACATTGTTCCAACGCAGCAGCTGATGCACAGGAAACATGGAAAGTTTCTATTTTATTCTACCCTGGAAGATGGGCATCACTGGATAGACTAGCATGTATTGCCAATCCTTAACTGCTGATACAGTACTCAAGAGTCAGTTACATTACTGAGGGTCTGGAGTCACAGATTGACCACAGCTGGTAAGGACATCAGCAAACTAGATTGGGTTTCCCAAACACCAGAGATGATTTAATGGTAATTATTGCACTCTTAATTCCATATTTATGTTAACTAAATTCAATTCAGCTCCCACTGTAACATTCCAACACGGGTCCCCAAAACAGAACTGGCCCTGTCGGGATAATGTCAATGAACTTACAATTCTGATGGACCGTCGAATGGGGAAGGAGAAGAGCTTCCCATCCCACTCCAGAAGCTGAACGCAGTTACATTATATTTTGTTGTGATTTTTTTAAGTTAAGTCAACATCTTTATAGTTAAAGTAACTTCAACCCCCCGCCCCCCATGAAATTGTCATCGCACATCATTAAAAAAAGTCAGTTTATTTATGTTTGAGGACTGCCCGTCTCTACTCGATGGAATTTAAAAGAATTTAATTGAAACATAGTGAACACTGAATGGCCTGGACATAGTGGATTTTGGGAAGATTTTCCATTGATAGGAGAGAACAGGGACCCAAGGGCCTTAGAGTAAAGGGAAGACCTATTAGAACAGAGATATAAAAAAGCAACTTATTTAGCCAGGAAGTGGTGAATCTATGGAATGCGTTGCCACAGAAGGTTGCGGAAGCCAGAGCATTGTTTATATTTAAGACGAAGATAGACAGTTTCTTGATCGTTAAGGGCATAAAGAGTTAAGGGGTGAAAGCGGGACTGTGGGATTGAGAAACATATCAGCCATCATTGAATGGTGGGGCAAACTCGATGGACTGAATGGCCTAATTTCTGCCACTATGTCTTATGGTATCATCTGTTAGAATACAGTGATAGTTTCACT
>NC_057758.1:9191814-9233272 GCF_004010195.1 Chiloscyllium plagiosum
TTACAAAAACAGCTCCTTCCAAACTATCTGCTTGATGGAGGTTCCAATCAATATTGGGAAAGTTAAAGTCACCCATTACAACAACCCTACTACATTCACACTTTTCCAAAATCTGCCGACCTATGCTTTCTTCCATCTCCCTGATGCTATTGGGGGGCCTGTAGTAAACCCCTAACGAGGTGACTACTCCCTAGCTGTTCCTAATTTCCACCCATACTGACTCGGTAGACAGACCCTCCTCGACAATGGTAACCTCTGTAGCTGTGATACCCTCTCTGAGTAGCAGTGCTACACCCCTCCTCTTTTTCCCCCTCCCTATTCTTTTTAAATGTTCTAAACCCTGGAACATCTAGCAACCATTCCTGCCCCTGAGAAACCCACGTCTCTGTTATGGCCACAACATCATAGCACCAGGTACTGATCCATGCTCTAAGCTCATCACTTTTATTCCTGATACGCCTTGCATTAAAGAAAGCACACTTTAACCGATCCCTTGGTTCCTTCCCACTAGCTGGTCTATCTCTTGCTATTGCCTCATCTGCATCAACTCTCACCTCCGGTATACAGCTCAGGTTCCCACCCCCTTGCCAGACTAGTTTAAACCCTCCTCAAAAACTCGAGCAAACCTTCCACCCAGGACATTGGTCCCCTTCCAGTTCAGATGCAACCCGTCCTTCGTGTACAGGTCCCACCTTCCCCAGAAGGCATCCCAATTATCTACATATCAGAAGTCCTCATGGTACACATGGAACAATTTACCAGAGGTGGTGAGGGAGGCAATTACCTTGTGGTATCAGCACGATTCTATTAATGCAGAGACTTGGGTAATGCTGCGGGAAACTGGGTTCATATTCCACTATGGCAGAGTACAGAATTTAAACTCGGTAAAAAGAATTCAATCCATTGTTGAGAGGGGTTGAACGGTGGCTTAGTGGTTAGCACTGCAGCCTGACAGCATTAGGGACTTGGGTTCATTTCCCTTCTCAGGTGATTGTCTGTATGGCGTTTGCACATTCTCCCTGTCTCTGCCTGGGTTTCCTCCGGGTGCTCAGCTTTCCATTACAATTCAAAGACTTGCAAATTAGGTGAATTGGCCAGTGTGTTTCGGGATGTGCATGTTGGTTGCGTTCGTCTGTGATAAATGCAGAGTTGTGCGGGTGGGTTACTGTTTGGGGGGTCGGTGTGGACTTGTTGGGCTGAAGGTCCTTTTTCCAAACTGGAAGGATTCTATTGTATTCTATCTTAAAGGACGTGGTGGAATCTGGTACAGCATTTAAAAGCCATATATATGAATACATGAATACAAGGGTGTAGAGACATATGAGCCAAATACTGGCAAATGGAAGAAGGGTCAATCGACCCGAAATGCTAACTCTGATTTCTATGCACAGATGCTGCCAATCTGTTAAGCTTTTTCCAGCAATTATATTTTATGTTGCTGGCAAATGAGACCAGGTTAATTTTGGATATCTGGTCGGCAGGGACGAATTATATTAAAGGGTCTGTTTCATACTGTACAATTCAAAACGCTATACCTACATGACTCCTTGTCTGTCCTCCGGCTCTGATCCTGCCAACAGGCGTTGTGTTGGAATGACATCACTACCCTACTTAGATTTAGATTTATTTAATATTGTCACTTGAATATCGGTACGGCGCCATCTTGGTTTACAGAATAAATTACAGAACTAATTGTACATTTGGAAAAATACGGACTAAATTAATATTACATTGATATTACTAAAACTGAAACTGGTTCAAAAGGTAACGTTAAGTTCATCCTCTCTGCTCCTCCAGCTTCCGACGTCTGGCATTATTCCATTGGTCGGGCAATGTGCCGAATTCCTGCCACCAAGGGAGCCATCGTTTTCGAGTCCACCACCCCGAACTGGAAATGGTCACTCTTCACGTGTCCTGTGAGCTCTCCAAGGCTGGACGCTGAATAATGAGTCCTGACTTCGAGTCGAACAACAGGTTTTCACGTAAGATATGACACTGAATTTCTAAAACAAAGAACGTGCACACTGTAATTGACAAAGTATCTATAGATCTCAGCAGACAAGAGGTGGATATTTAAAATACAGGAAGAAGCAGGACACACGGAAATTCGCACGCCATGGCTCTTTCACAAAGGTCACTGTGGCCTATGTCAGTGATCGAATTCTTTCACAAACGTGTGGGATTTTGGAAATGAAGGTTTCTATTGTTCTATTCACTGCCCCGACCCTGTCGTCACTGTTTGGAATTATACACTTGTTTGAGCAGAGAATTTATTTTTTAAAAAATAGACATACACATGCATCATTTAAAAAAAAACGTTGAAGTGCATTCCATGATATTTCGACTTCGTCATCTCCAGCTCTCCCTCAATGTTGGAAGCCGTTGCTGCAGTAAACCAGATTGATCATTCCTGGGAGAATTTGAAGAAGGACGTTGACAGACATGATAATAAGAATGAAGAGTTCACATATTACAGAAGAATCAACCTTGCTCCCATTGGTGAACATATTAAAAACTAATGGAATTGAATTTTGTGCATTGGTAAATCAAGGGTTGAACGCAAGGAACCATATTTTTACACAGCATTGACTGTGGATATGGTAATAAAAACAGTAAAAATGTGACCATACCAAATTTCCATCAAAAACGAACTGGATCAGTAGCTGATGAAACACAATGCAGGAGAAAGAAAGAAGGTGGATGATTGAGATCAGCTGAGTGGAAATCCCAGAGAGCTGGGAATGACATGATACACTGAATAGCCCCTTGATCAGCTACAGCTATTCCAATGTGTTTATCTTGGTGTATTACTTTGTTTAACTATATTCATTCGGTGAAAAGGAACAGTCACATTCCAGAAGAAGTTGAAATTTTCTGATATGTTCCCTGTTCGCAGGAAGTTCATTTATTGGAAATAGTCAGGCATAGTGAAGGCCAACACAAGAGATGGTTATTAAAGTCATGTTGCAGTTTAGCAGTTTTCAATTGAGTATATTATTAAACCAATCAGACCTGACCAATTTTGAGTATTTTCAGGCTGCAATTAAATTTCAACACCCAGTGTATTTCGTCAATAGGGAATTGTCATGCATGTTGTAATCTGTTTGCTCAAATGTAACTAAATCAAAGCAGCTTCCGTACCCTAATGGATCTAAGTGAAAGCATAAAACGAGTGCACTGCTAAGAGAACATTTCAGAGTTTAACACCGAGAGATTGTATGCAGTCCAAAGCAAAGAAAAATGCATAGTACAGTACGAATTGTCAGGAAAATATTTTATACGATTGTTGCAACAATTGGAGTTCCTGGTAAGTGCTTAAAAGTTATGACATTGTGCAAGTTTCTGTACGCATTGGCTTCTGATGTGCATATTAACATTATAGGGCATTTTCTGATCATTCTAATACCGACATCAAAATATCATCACTTGTAAAAAATTCCAGATTTAAGTGTGGATTTCTATTCACTTTCCGGAAGAATGCTTGCCTTTTCCAAATCTTCCTCTCTCACAGGTGTGTGTGTGAGTGTGTGTGTGCACGTACGTATGGGTGTCCTGTGTGACCCGTTACAATAAAACAAGTTTCCAGAGGGTAAGTATTACTGGGAGTCTCTCAATGTAGATTATACTGAGTGGGATTAAAAACCAACTATCACATCGATAAAGTGTCCTTTTGCTACTGAGAGGAACTGTAGTTTAGATTTGCTCTTGTGTGGATGATTTCTTGAATCGAATAGACATCAGAGATTATGTGCTTGCTGGAATTCTGTCGTTTTTAAATTGTACTCTGTTAAGGACATCATTCTTCTTTTAGTCAAATTAGATGCAGCAGTTTGGTGAAAGCCCACTCTCATCCTGATTAATCTACTTCCAAGCGGATAATCCTAAGAATAATCAAGTCTGATATGTACTGCTTTTGTAAATACTCAGTAGCAATATACACATACTAGCGCAGGTGATTGAGGTTTATTCAGAAATAGTTGGAATTTAGGAGATGAACGGGATGTCGACGCTTTGTGAGCTTCAATCAATTTCACATCACTTGTCTCCAACTGCATATGGTTCCCCGACGACTCCCTCATTTTTGATCAAAGGCTGCCCATCTCTTATTTTCCGCACGGTATCAAAGGCATTTTTCATCATTCACGAGTAAATCAATCTATTTTCTTTGTTGGGTGATTTATTTTTGTCGGTTTAATAATGACTGCCAAATGAAATTCTGAATGTAGCAGTCTCATATGTTCTCCACGTTGCGAGTTCAAACCAGGTTACAGCTTCAAATTCTCCGCTGGAATACTGCACAGAGTTTCCAAACAATAGAACAGGGGGCAATGACTGCTGAATGCACCCCAATTCATAATAGCTCCCTGTCATGGAACTCTAAACCGAGTTAATACTTCATTATCGTTTTTCTGTTGGTTTGAAAACAGCAGATACAGCAGCCAGTGACTGTTTAAGAAAAGTTAATAAAACTACGTTCAAAGTGTGAGAGTTCTGGAGAAATCTGTTTTGATGACATGTACACCATCCCATCACACTCATTTCTTTGTAACATAAGTCAATCATATATGTGCTTCCAGAAATGCAGGGAGTGGTTCAAGGACGATGGGCTCAAGTCACGAGAACAAATGTTGAGCACATTGGAATTACCCGGTTGTGTCAGCACGTCCTACCCCGCAGAACATGTCTTTCTTTCCAATATACTCATTTAATTGTGTTCTCAGAGGGTAGCGCAGCAGCAGAGACGTGGGTTAGATTCAAACCTTGGGAGTGTTTATGTGGAGTTTGCAAGAGTCTGCATGGTTGTCCATCTGGCGCTCCGTTTTTCTCCCACCGTCAAAAGATGTGAAGGTCAAGTGGATTGGCCACCCTAAATAGCTCCCGTGCCCACGGATGTGCAGGCGAGGTAGATTAGCTGGGAGAATGCGAGAGGAAAAGATGAGGATGAAAACTCCATATGGGTTTATGGGTTTATGGACTGAGGGGTTGGGGTTCTGGATGGGACACTCTTCAGACGGTCAGTACAGCCTGAATGGGGCGAATGACCTGTATAAGAATTCAATGATTCCGTGGAAATATAAATGTTCTGACTTTGATATTGCCGGAATCTTCCCAAAACCCCAGTTCCATGTATTTTAATAAAACCAGAGCCGCTAGCAATTAGGTGCTTTTGCTTAACCACATTGTAGTTTAACCAATGAAAACATCCATTGTCTACTTTTCTAACTGAAGTTCAGTGTTTATTGCCATCACCCGAGTATAAATAAGACAGAGTCCACTTTTGCCTTCTCTCTCTTACAGCAAATCTAGTGGCAATTGTGATCATATCCCAAGGAAAGTGCGGGATCTCCAAATGCACTACTCGTTACCTGGTGGCCATGGCACTAGCGGATCTACTGACGATTATCACTGAGGTCATGATTATCCGAATCAATAGTTATTATTTCCCAATACCTTTTCTGAAACTGACCCCTGTTTGTAAAGTTAATTACCTCCTGGCTCGAATCTCAATGGACTGGTCAGTTTGGTTTACTGTTGCCTTTACTTTTGATAGACTTATTGCGATATGCTACCAGAAGCTGAAATCTAAATATTGCACTAAAAAAAACGCAACAATGGTTCTTGCAATAATCTGCGTATTTTTTAGTTTAAAAAATATTCCCATCTACTTTCGATTTGAGCCTTACCGAATAATTAATAACGTACCACTGTATTGTTCCAATAAACAAAGCTATTACACTGACCCAAGATGGATTGGATTTAGAGTGTTTGATAAGATTTTAACGCCATTGTTACCATTCGCTTTCATTCTGTTATTCAATGCTTTGACAGTTCGGCACATTTTAGTGGCTAGCCGAGTCCGTAAGGCTGCCCAAAGAACAGACCAAAGAACAGAATCAAAATGACCCAGAAATGGGGAACAGACAGAAGTCTGTGATTTTACTTCTCGCTATATCATGCAGCTTTATAATACTGTGGCTTATGTATATTTTGTCTATTTTTAATGTTGATAACGGTTTAGATTATAATGCTGAATATATATTTGTGAAAGTAGCGTATATGTTGAGGAATTTATGTTGCTGCATAAACACATTAATTTATGTTGTGATTTTGCCCAAGTTCAGAGAGCAGTTGAAGAGCATGATGAAATATCCAATTACATCAATTATTAAACTAATTTCGAAGCGAAACAACTGATACAGGTTGAATATTTGTAGTGTAAACGCGAAGTATGGATTGGTGGAAGAAGTTTAGGAAAAGGATCGGGAGCCTGACATATAAAATTGTTCTGACAGATTTACATGAAGAAGCAGAGGAAATACTTTCACAGCTGATGTCTGCACTAACAAAGAAACAGCTGCACAGATCAAGCATGAACTGTCTGGAGACCTGGAAGGAATGAGCTGGCGCAACCCAACACTAGAAAGCTCAACAAAGCAAATTCATCAAACATCGAACTGCGAACAACACAGCGCAGAACAGGCCCTTTGGCGCTCTATGTTGCGTCGACCTGTGAACTATTCTCAGCCTGTCCCCCTACACTATCCCCAAATCATCTATGTACTTATCTAAGGATTGATTAAATCTCCCTCATGTGGCTGAGTTGACTACATTAGCAGGTAGGGCATTCTACGCCCTTACCACTCTGCGGAAGAACCTGCCTCTGACATCTGTCTTAAATCTATCACCCCTCAATTTGTAGTTATGCCCCTCGTACAAGCTGACGTCATCATCCTAGGAAAAAGACATTCACTGTCTACCCGATCTAATCCTCTGATCATCTTGTATGTCTCTATCAAATCCCCTCTTCTTGCCAATGAGCACAGGGTCAAGTCTCTCAGTGTTTCCTCATAACATCTTCCCTCCAGACCAGGCAACATCCTGGTAAATCTCTCTGC
The DNA here is from genome assembly GCF_004010195.1 of Chiloscyllium plagiosum. Taxonomy (NCBI): domain Eukaryota; kingdom Metazoa; phylum Chordata; class Chondrichthyes; order Orectolobiformes; family Hemiscylliidae; genus Chiloscyllium; species Chiloscyllium plagiosum. The sequence goes on from NC_057758.1 coordinate 9,198,711, forward strand.
ACCTTTTCCAAAGCTTCCACATCCTTCCTGTAATGGGGCGACCAGAACTGTACACAATACTCCAAGTGTGGCCACACCAGCGTTTTGTATAGTTGCAGCATGATATTGCGGTTCCGGAACTCAATCCCTCTACAAGTGAAACCTAACACATCGTATGCCTCCTTAACAGCACTATCCACCTGGGTGGCAACTTTCAGGGGTCTATACACATGGACTCCAGGCTCCCTCTGTACATCCACACTACCAAGAATCTTTCCATTGACCCAGGACTCTGCCTTGCTGTTATTCCTCCCAAAGTGCATCACCTCACATTTAGCATTGGACTCCATTTGCCACCTCTCAGCCCAATTCTGCAACCGGTAACATTCCCCCTGCAACATTCTTCCAAACTGTCCATTACTCCACCGACTTTAGTGTCGTCTGCAAATTTACTAATCCATCCACCTATGCCTGCGTCTAAGTCTTTTATAAAAATGGCAAACAGCAGTGGTCCCAAAACAGATCCTTGTGGCACACCACTAGTAGCCGGACTCCAGGCTGAATATTTTCCATCAACCATCACTCACTGCCTTCTTTCAGAAAGCCAGATTCTAATCCAAACTGCTAAATCACCCCCAATTCCATGACTCTGCATTTTCTCCAACAGCCTACCATGTGGTACCTTATCAAAAGCTGTACTAAAGTCCATGTATACCACGTCAACTGCCCTACCCTCATCTACATGCTTGGTCACCTTCTCAAAAAACTTAATGAGACATGACCTGCCCTTGACAAAGCCATGTTGACCATCTCCAATCAAATTGTTGCTTGCTAGATGAGGAATACGAGAATGATCAGGGAAAAGGTAGGGCCGATCAGGGATAGCGGAGGGAACTTATGCGTGGAGTCTGAGCAGATAGGGTAAGCCCTAAATGAGTTTTTTGCTTCGGTTTTCATTCACCTTGTTGTGAATGAAAACTTTGAGGAGTTGCGATACAGTCTTGACCAGATCAAAGTTGATGAAGTTGATGTGCTAAAAATTTTGGAAAATATTAAAATTGATAAGTTCCCAGGGCCAGACCAGATTTATCCTAGGCTGCTCTGGGAAGCGAAAAATGAAGTTGCTGAACGACTGTCGAGGATATTTGCTTCCTCACTCTCCACGGGGTCGTACTGGAGGATTGGAAGGAGGCAAATGTTGTTTCTCTTTTCAAGAAAGGTAATAGGAAAATCCCTGGCAATTTCAGACCAGTCAGTCTAACGTCTGTGGTCAGCAAAGTTTTGGAAAGAATTTTGAGGGATAGGATTTATGAATATTTAGCAAAGCATAATGTGATTAAAGGCAGTCAGCACGGCTTTATGAGGGACAGGTCATGCCTCACAAATCTAACTGAGTTCTTTGAGAAGGTGAGAAGACAGGTCGATGAAGTTTGAGCAGTGGATGCGGTGCATATGATCTTCAGCATGGCATTTGATAAGGTTCCTTATGATCGGCTCATTTATAACATCAGGAAGTCTAGGATCCAGGGATCCAGATTTGGCTATCTGGATTCAGAATTGGTTGGCTGACAGAATGCAGAGAGTGGTTGTGGATGGGAAGTATTCTGCCCGCAGGTCAGTGTAAAGTGGGGTCCCGCAGGGCTCTGTTCTTGGGCCTCTGCTCTTTGTACTTTTTATAAATGACTTGGATGAGGAGGCTGAGGGGTGGGTTAGTAAATTTGCAGATGACACAAAGATTGGAGGTGTCGTCGATAATATAGAGGGCAAATGCAGACTGCATGGCGACATAGACAGGATGCAGAGCTGGGCTCAGAAGTGGCAGATGGAATTCAACCTGGATAAATGCGAAGTGATGCATTTTGGAAGGTCGAACTCGAATGCTGAATATAGGATTAACGACAGGATTCTTGGCTGTGTGGAGGAACAGAGGGATCTGGGTGGGCAAGTACATAGATCCCTCAAAGTTGCCAAACAAGTGGATAGGTTTGTTAAGAAAGTACATGGTGTGTTGGCTTTCATTAACAGGGGGATCGAATTTAAGAGCCGCGAGGTTTTGCTGCAGCTCTACAAGTCCCTGGTGAGACCACACTCGGAATATTGTGTCCGGTTCTGGTCGCCCTACTATAGGAAAGATACAGAGGTTTTAGAGAGGGTGCAAAGAAGGCTTACCAGGATGCTGCCTGGACTGGAGAGCTTGCCTTATGAAGAAAGGTTGAATAAGCTTGAACGTTTCTCTCTGGAGAGATGGAGGCAGAGAGGAGATCTGATCGAGGTATACAAAATAATGAGTGGATTATATAGAACCAATAGCCAGAGACTTTTCCCCAGGCCAGGATTGACTGGTATGAGAAGTCATAGTGTGAAGATATTAGGAGGGAGGTATAAAAGAGACGTCAGAGGTAGGTTCTGAACGCAGAGAGTTGTGAATGCATGGAATGCGTTGCCAGCTGTGATGGTGGAAGCAGAGTCATTGAGACATTTAAGCAACTACTGGACATGCACATGGATAGCAGTGAGTTGAGGGGTGTGTAGGTTAAGTTATTATATTTTACATTAGGATTAATCTCGGCACAACATCGTGGGCCAAAGGGACAGTTCTGTGCTGTACTTTTCTATGTTCTATGTTCTAACTCGAATACGGCTGGTGTGTGAATAAAAGCCTATTTTCGAAGCAAATGATCCTTGACTCAGGCAACCAATTCATTATTTCCGCAGATATTCTAACTCATCCAAGATTCAGTGTGATCTGAATCGATCTGTGCTCTGGCTGTTGGTATGATAGACTGTTCCTCTCAGGGGATTGTTTAATCCAGGTATCTCTGAATCAAATGAAATAAAATCACAGTGTCTGTCACCGAAGTTCAATTTTTACGAACATGACTAGTGTCATAAAAACAAATAGATTCCTGATTTGAAAATTTACTTCCAATTCGTGTTTCATTCTCTGTATAAAATCAATTTACCTGCTGCCTAAGGAATTAAACACGAGAGGCACACGTTTCAGATGGGGTCACTAATAGCTATGAAATCTAGGAGCATACCTTGAAGTTGTGAAATAAGAGGATATTGGCTTTTAGTTCAGTTCTCCAATTTTCTCTGGAAAAGAACAAGTGGCCCAGTCCTTTCAGACTGAGGAGCTATGGAAACCAGTCAGTTCTTTCGAAGTGACACTGAAAGAATGATAGGGAACCATCTCTGAGTGAAGAAAGCTGACATTGCTTCAAATCCTGTCTGCAATTTGTCAAGCTTATTAAACCACAGATTGAAACTTTTGCTGAATTACACTAAATTCTGTCAAGTTTGAATTCATCCAGATTTGTATTACACGATAATACTGTGTCTGTATGCGTGTAAGTGCGGAGGGTGTGGGGAACGGATTGTGGGAGGCGGGGGGCGGATGGGGGAGCCAGACAGGATTGGCTGGTCTGCTTGTCCCTATATTGTTTAAAGTGATGCCTCCTGGTGAAGGGATTCAGCCAGAGAGGGAGGGAGCAGGCTAATTCTCGCTTTCTCTCTCTCGCAAGTGCACACACACACCCATACACAAACACGCGCACACACAAATACACACACACACACACACTCGCAGACATTTCTAAAACTCCCCCCCCCCCCCCCCCCACGCACACACATTTACTGTCAGGAGGATTGCAATCGTTCTGAGATCCCTCAGAGTGGGACATACCCATGTAACGTCATCGAGATGTACAGCATGGAAACAGACCCTTTTTTTCAAGTCATGCACGCCGACCAGACATCCTAAAGTAATGTAGTCCCATTTGCCAGCCCTTATCCCTCTTCGCCTTTCCTATTCATATTCTCAACCAGATGTGATTTAAATGTTGTAATTGCCTCAGCCATAACCACTTCCTTGGGCAGCTTATTCCTTTCACACACACCCATCTGGATCCTTTTGAATCTGATTGATAATTTTTCTGCTCGCTCTGCAATATTAAAACAATTTGTCTTTTGACAGCATTTCAGACACAGTGTCCCCACAGTAAATGGTATTTCCAGTGCATATGTATCCATGCACGTCTGGTGGTGATTTGAATTTTATTGTACTTTCAGTAACTTGCAATGTTTTGTGATGGTCGCTGACAGGTGATAAGAAAGAAAAATGGAAAAACCCTGAAATGTACCGAGTTATGCGAGTGGGTCAGCACTGGACATGATCATCTTCATTTATTAATTCTCAGGGACAGCATCACAAAGGATAAGGTAGAACTGCTTACTATGTCTAAAGTAATTTCATTGAAGAACAAAACAAACGTGAAACCTGAGAAATTGACAGTTTTCAATGCCTCCTCAGGAAGTGGATCTGGTACTTGAGCAGCGACGACAGGAAGCAAGCAGAGGTTGCCAATGTATCATTTTCAGCACAAGAGGGACGCTTGAATAGACAGAGAGACATTTTGACCCGCACATTCATTGTTATTTCTGAAAACAACAAACCCCAGCGACCAGAGATGAATGCACAGATTTACACACATTCATAGATACATACATGCATACACGGAAATGGACAAATGCACACATATTGAATCACACACAAATACTTACAAAAACACCCACAGATCGACGCGCAGACACACACAGAGAAAAACACACAATCAGAAACGTGAATGCAAACACACACACACACACACACACGTATAATGACACCCATGCAGTCACACAGAGACACAGACATCTACATTCTTGCAGGCAGATATAGAAACCGAGACAGACACACACTAAAACAGTCACACATTCAGTCAAACAAAGACTTGCACATCGACATATAGAAATACAAACACAGAGAAACAAAGAGGTCCACACATATACAATAAGTGATCAAATGCACACCAGATTAGTACAGTGTCGAGGTATGCGTGTGAGGTCAACCAACTTGACAGCAAAAGTAGCAAGGCAGATCATCATTTGAAAAGCTAAATCATTGAAGAACGGATGTTTCCAGGAGGGTGTGTAGTCTGTGTATTCAGTGTGGAGTCAATGTGTTCAGTGTTGAGTCTGTGCATTCGGTTTGGCGTCAAAGTATTTAGTGTGGGGTCCATGTTTTCAATATTTTGACCATGTATTAATTTTTGGCACTTGAGCGACAGACAGCGAGAGACAAAGTGTTCCTCCTGAAGCCCACAAACGCACCCACCCCCCGCACCGTACCCTCACCTTCGCTGCACCTGTCCTGCCCACAAGGTCAGATGGCGCGCACTCCATCTTAATTGCCATCGTAGGAACCCTGTTTTAGATTTTCCTGCTGTCTGAGGCTGGAAAAAGTCGCATTAGCTAACATCTCTGTATCACGGAACACGCAGCCTCAGGCAGCATGCAGGAGATTGGGTGCAGCAGTGTGCGATCCCCGATTAATCTGGATGACACAGGGGGTCAGGAGCAGCTCCACCCCGGCTGTGGCATTCCAGAATCATTCCTGAAATTAACAAAGGGAAAGATCACTGTTGCCACTGGTCATCTCTTCCATCTCCCCCAACTTCTCTGCCCTCAGTCCCCTTCACCGAGGTTTCCATCTCGATGCCATGAATTAATTTTCTAATCCCACTTTGACGCCTTCATCATTTATTGCCCTCTGATTGCCTCTCGAGTTGGCCGTGCTCACATATACTAATAATGGCCGCTTGCTGTTCAATGGCGTCACCATAATTTTATCTCGGTCCCACTGCATCAATCCATCATCAACATTGTGGGAATTATGTTTGAAGCACAAAGTGTACTGAACGGACCGTATCAATTCAGTGGCTAAAGAGCTAATCAGATGAGAGCAATTCTGCAAAAACTGAATGATCTCCTGAAGAAACCCTTCACTCCCACAAGGCTGTCCATCCTCGTCAAGGCACAAATGAAGAACGTGATGGAATACTGTCCATTCACCTGGATCTGCGCAGTTCCCGTGACAATCAAGGATCTCGAATCGATCCAGGACAAAACAGCTCGCTTGGTTGGCAAGGCATCCACTCCTTGCACCACCGATACTCAGTAGCAGCAATGTGCACCATCTACAAAATGCCCTGCAGAAATTCACCGGAACTCCGACCACATCACCTTCCAATCTTATGACAACTTCTGTCCAGGACAGTAGGTATATGGGAACACTATTCTATGCAAGTTCCCCTGCAATCTACTCACCTTCCTGACTTGGAAATATATCGCCGTTCCGTCAGTCGCACTCGTCAAATTTCTTAACGTCCCTCCCTAATAGCATTGTAGGTCAATCTGCAGTATGCATTCTAATATAGTTCACGAAGACACCTCACCACCACCTTCTCAATGTGGCAAAGGGATGAGGAATAAATGTAGGCCAAAAAAGCCCTTCCCACTGACCATGAATGAAGAGAAATGAAGGGCAAGGGAAATGTATCGGCAATACACTATCACTCACTCACAGTGTTGAAATTCCATCCCTGACACGTGATTGTAGGTCTATGTGCAGCACACAGGTTGCACAAGGTCAAGAAGGAATTCTGCATACACTATTTTCAAGGGGGGCAGTTAGGGATGGGCGACACATGACAGCCTGCCCAGTGCCGACCACATCTCATAAAAGGAATGAAAGTTCAAAGAAAACAGTTAGAATGTGGTTTCAAAGTGAACTAATCCCTGCGATGTCCTTCACTCCCCCCAGCCTTCTCACCTGCCAGATGTTTGCATCCCAGCATAAACTTAAAGGATTTTCCATCCATCTGTCTTGCTCCACTCTTGAGACCCGAGTGTGAAACTGCTCAGTTGGTTCAAGCGCTCAGACATGAATTAAAAGCAAGAAAATTGACGATGGTAGAGGAACGTAAGTCCTTGAGCTGACCTTTACTGAGCCACATTACAGGAGATGAGCAGCAAAACGGACAACACTAATTCTCGGCCTGTGTCTCCTTTTCGGTGGCACATATTTTACATGGTTAATTGACACCATATGGACCAGCTTCTACTCCCAGACCTGCCACAAGTAAAATGTGGCTATGAAGTGTGCATGATGTTAGCAGTTTTCAACTTCCAGTGACTATTGACCGTGATACTACTTTTGCTTGGTATCTCTTATATCAAGGCCTACGCTCCTCGTGTTCTAGACAAAAATAAAACTGGACTACCTGGGAATGTTTGGGAACTGTGCCAGAATAGACAAAGGAAAAATCCCCTATGTCACCATTTGTTGTATAGTGATAGGGTTTGCTCGCACACTTTTGATTACCACTCTGTTCTCATGAACGTACTGAGACTATCATAAAAATTAGATCCGTTTAACTGGTGCACAAACGCAGATGAGCAGCACTGTCATCCTCATGAATTTGATACAACTTATGACAACAAGTGCTATCAATTTGCGATTGTCATTTGTAATGTTATAGGTCGGCAATGACTTCAGGCTAATGGCCTCGCTTGTTACAAAGTATAAGCATTTTGGATAATGCACTACATTATCTACCTGACACGAACATAGAAGCATAGGTTAGGACACAGTTATTTGTGTGACTCAATGCCTCAGCAGATCTGACAGGATACAGACAATTCTCGTGGTTTTAGATGTGTTAATGGTGACTAACTGTTTCGCAATGCTATGTGCAGTGAATAGAATGACGCAAAAACATCAAAATGATCTATGGGGTAAAAATTGCAAATCATGTCAAGGCGGAGAGCAAGAGGTTCTTCAAACATCTAAAATAAATGTACAGAATCTTGAGTGAAGATGACAGCTTTGAGAATGAGGCTGGCAAAGTAACAACAGGAAACCTGGAAGTGTCAATGGTGTCGATAAAATATTTTGCATAAATCTTTACATTAGAAAACTTTTCATTATGGAAACTTACTATTTTAAGGATGGAAAAGGAAGAGAGCAAATAAGAAAAATCGTGATCATGAGACAACATGAGGTCCTAATAGGACCAATGACTGATATGTGCAGTGGACCCCATGGGGAGTCTTCTAAGACAATAAACAAGTAGCTAAAGGCATATTGAGATGCACAGAAACTAATCTTGTAGAAATCCTTTGATGCTGAAAAGACTCAAAGAAAAGTCAAAAACTGCAAATTATAACTTATAAAGGGAAAACAGCAAAAAATGATAAAACTTGATTAAATAACTACAATCCTTGTTGTTGGAAAATGGTTTACATCTGTTTTAAAGTATGTAGTAGCGGAACATTTAGAAGTAAATGATAAAATCAAGGAGCGTTAGATGGCTTTTTGCACGTGAAATCACGGCTGGAAGATTTATTAGAATTATTTGAGGAAGTAACAGGCAGGATAGATAAACGGGAAGTAGCGACTGCAATATATTTATTTTTCAGAAGACGTTTGTCACGTTGCTGCACAGTATGCCACTTCATGAGCCTACGTTGTTAGATTTAGTATATCAGCATGGATAGAGGTTGAGAGAGTGGTGCTGGAACATCTCAGCAGGTCAGGCAGCATCCGAGGAGCAGGAAAATCAATGTTCCAGTCAAAAGCCTTTCATCAGGAATAAAACATACTGATTTTTGGAATTAGAGATTGGAATTGATTGGAATCTCTTTTTTTCAAATAGTTCGATTGGAACTGTTTTTGTCACGTGTGTCGAGGAAGGGCTCCTGACGCAATATGTAGATAGGCTGACTAGAGTATAGGCCGTATTGCATTTGTTTCTTGGCAACGAACCATGCCAGATTTCAGATCTCTTGGTGGGGGAGCATTTCGGTGATAGTGATCACAATTCAATGACTTATGGAGAGGGATAGGAGCAGATAGTATGGGAAAGTATTGGATTATGGGAGGGAGAATTAGCGTGGTATTCGACAAAAGCTGGATTTCTAGATTAAGAACATGTTTTGTCTGGGAAATGCATGTCGGAAATGTGGGGGTCCTTTAGGAAGCAGTTGCTGGTAGTGATGGATCGGTTTGTCCCACTGAGGCAAGGACGTAATGGTGAGTTGAAAGAACCTTGGGTGATAAGACATGTGGAACATATCGTCAAGAAGAAGAAAGAAGCTTACTTCAAGCTGAGGAGGCAAAGATAAGACATGATTTTAGAGGGTTACCAGGTAGCGAATCAGGAACTGAGGAATAGTCTTCAGTGAAGGATTGAAGGATTGAAGGAAAACCCTCAGGAGTTATACACCTCTGTGATGAACAAGAGGATGGCCAGAGTGAGTGTTGGGCCGGTCAAGGATAGTGGCGGGAGCTTGTACCTGGGGTCCGAGGAGATAAGGGAGATCCAATATGAATACTTTGCTTCAGTACTCCCTCCTCAGAGGGACCTTGATGTTTCTGAGAACAGAGTGACACAGACTGAAATGCTAGAACAAGTTAATGTAAGGAATGAGGGTGTACTGAAAATATTGTTAAACATAAAGGCCAATATAACCCCTGGGCCAGACTGGAGATACCCTGGTTTTTACCTCAAGCGAGGGAAGAGAGTGCTGCACCTTTTGCGTTGATCTTTGCATTCACACTGTCCACTGGATGAATGACAGATGATTGGAGGGTAGCAAATATTATTCCCTTTTTCAAGAAAAGGATTACTGATAATCCTGGAAAATACAGTCCCGTCAGTCTTCGGTCAGCTGTTGGCAAAATATTGGAAAGGGTTCTTAGTGACATAATTTATGATAATATAGAAAACCATAGTTTGATTAGACATAGTCAGCACAGTTTTGTGAGGAGCAGGTCATGCACCGCAAACCTTATTGAATTCTTTGAAGATGTGACAAAATACAGTTGATGAAGGTGGCCCAGTGTATGTGGTGTGTATTAATTTTATCAAGGCGGGTTGATAAGGCACCCCATGTTAGACTCATTCAGAATGTAAGGGGGTGAGGTGTGTGAAGTAATTTGGCTGTCTGTATACTGTATTGGCTGGCCCATGGAAGAGATAGAGTGGGGGTAGATGGGAAGTATTCAGCCTGGAGCTCAGTGACCGCTGGTGTTCCGCAGGGATCTGTTCTGGGAGCTCTGCTCTTTTTAATTTTTATAAATGATTTGGATGAGGAAGTGGGAAGGTGGCTTTGTGCATTTGCCAAAGACACAAATAGATGGTGGATAGTATGAAGGGATGTTGTAGGATGCAACAGGACATGGAGAGCATGCCCCAATCCGTAGGGGTGGCGCGGTGGCTAAGTAGTTAACACTGCTGCCTCAGTGCATGAAGGACTCGTGTTCAATTCCATCCTCCAGCACCTGTCTGTGTGGAGTTTGCACATTCTCCCTGTGTCTGCGTGGGTTTCCTCCAGGTGCTCCGGTTTACTCCCACAATCCAAAGATATGAAGGTTAGGTGATTTGACCATGCTAAATTGTTTGGTGTTGTACAAGAATGTGTATGTTAGGGTAGATTGGCCATGGCAAACTGTCCCGTGGTGTCCAGGGATGTGCAGGTTCTCTGAATGGTCATTCTACATTGTCCATAGTGTTCAGGAATGTGTACGTGAGTGCGGTTAGGGGTTAAATGAAAGAGAATGGGTCTTTGTGGATTATTCTTTGGGGAACAGATGTGGTTTTGCTGAGCCATCGGACTCGTTTTCACACCGCAGGGATTCTATGATGTGAGGATGCAGATTTGGGTTGTGAAGTGGCAGAAGGAATTCAAGCTGGAAAAGTATGAACATTTCTCTACAGACCATCGAATTTGAAAGTGGATTGCAGGGTTAAAGGCAGGATATTGGCATTGTGAAGGAACAGAGGGGTCTTGGGTTTCATGCCCATAGATCCCTTGGAGTTGTCACCCAAGCTGATCGAGCTGTTCAGAAGGCTTTTGATGTGTTGGCATCCTTAGCAGGGCGATTGAGTTTAACAACCGTGAGGTAATACTGCAGCTCTACAGAACCGTCGTTCGACCACACTTGGAATATTGTTTTCAGTTCTGGTCGCCTCATCATGGAAAGGACGTAAATGCTTTAGAGAGGGTGCAGAGGAGATTTACTAGGATGCTATCTGCACGGGAGAGCATTTTGACAAGAAAATTTAAAGGAGCGCGGCCTTTTATCATTGGAGACAGAGGAATGAGTGGTGACATGATAGAAGTGCACAAATGTTAAGAGGCATGGATAGACTGGATAGCCAGAGACTCTTTTTTTCCCAGGGCAAAAATGTCTTTCATGAGGGACATAATTTGATTGTAATTGGAGAAATATTAAGCGGAGAAGTCAGAAGTAGGTTCTTTTCACAGACAGAAGTGGCTGTGTTGCTTGCACCGCTCGCACTAGTAGTAAGGACTGGTACATTACGTACATTGAAGTGATTGGCACCTGGAAGGTCGTACAATGAAGGGTATGTTCGTTAGTCTGATGTCAGAGTAGGATGAAAGGTCGGCACAACATCGGGGGCTGAAGAACCTGTACTGTTCTAAGAGTGTGCTGATTGTCATCTTATGTATGGCATACTCACTGTGTAATGTCGTCGTTATTCCCGGTTTGCACCAAATTCATAAATATTCATAAGAATCCTGAATGCCATTGTGAAGAAAAAATCTCTACTTTACATTTTGTCTTTAATTTGACTTGAGTTAATCTCTGAAAGATTGAATCCACTTAATTTTGAATATGTGTTCAGCAAGTTCAGAAGGCTTCCACTGTCATTATCATTTTGAGCAGGGAGATAATGTTCGTATATGAACTTTGTAGATGCATTAACTGCGCATTCATTCAACAAACAAAATGTATTGATTTACTGAAGCAGATGAATTCCTGAACTCACTAACTTAATGGCTTCAACAATGGCCTGTACTCTATAGTAGAGGGGCAAACGCAACTAGGGTAGCAGCCAAGGCAATGACAGCACTATTGAAGGTTCAGTCTGACAACAACACGAGTTCTGATGGGCTTCTCTATCAGTATTTAATTCATTAGTTTAAGTTTTTAAATCCACATACATTCAAGGGATTTCGCTTCAGATGGCCATATTGCAAATAGAACGGAGAGCACAAGGAAAGCCAAAAAGAAAGCAAATGCTGGTTAAAACTCCTTTCTTTAGAGGAAACATGTTTAAGATGTTGTCTTCGGGTACTCCAGTTCAAAGTAATCAGTCGTAGTCGACATGATTTGCAAAAGGGAAATCATGTGTATTCCAATTACTTATTAGTAACATGTGTTGTTTATAAAGGGGAATCATTACTTACATTGCACTTAGTTTTCAAAAATATGTTTGATGATGCTTCGTTTCAATCGTCACAGGTGAGAAAAAAAGAGACTCGAGTGTAACTTGTAACATATTGACATTGGTGTAGATTAGCGAGAAAACAAAAAATAGAGTACCTGCAAAATTGGATCTCTTACAACTTGGAGAATATGTGCCAAAGCGATCAGTGCTGGCAGCTCAAATTAGATGAATTGACGAATGATGTGGTTGCAAATTTGCTTCGACAAAATCACATGCCAAACAGCATACGTGATAGACAAAGCTAAGCGATCCCATAACCAACATTTTGAGCAGGGAGTTCCAAACACTTGATGCATCCAGTTGTGAGTGGTCGGAGACAATTAAATAACTCACTGGAGGAGATGGCTTTAAAAATATCTCAGTCCTCACTGACGAAAGAGCCCACCACATTGATGTAAAACATAAGTCTGAAGCATTTGCAATAATTTCACTCCGAGTTATATCGTCAAATGGTTGGAGGAAGTAGACAATTCAGAAGTGATGTGCTTTTGAAACATTCCGGCAATAGTGCTCCAGAAGCTGCTGCTTCCCTAGATAAGCTGTTTCAGCATATTTACTGTGTCAGCATTGACACAAAATGTGGAAACTCGGACAGTTATGTTCTGTATAGAAAAAGAATCAGAGTAAATCCATTCCCGTCAACTTACACTCATTAAGCCCACTCTCGATCATCGACAGTGTTACCAAGCAGAATCTGCTCAGAAGTAATCTGCTCAATGATGTCCAATAAGGGTTTCGCCAGGACCATTCAGCTCCTGATCTAATTTCAGCCTTAGTTCAAACATGCACAGAGCAGCCGAATTCCAGAGGTAACGTGAGAATGACAGAGTGCAACTCCAAGACACCATTGGATGGAGTGTGGCATCAAACACCTATAGGAAAAGAAACTGGAATCAGTGTGTACCAGGGTGCAAAATTCTCCGCCAGTTAAAATACATTGGCACATCGGAAAATAACTGTGGTTGTTGGATGTCAATACATTTAGCTTCAGGACAACTCTTCAGGAGTTCATCAGGATAGTGAATCGTCACTTATTCTTCAGTCCATTATAAAGTCAGAAGTGGGAATGTGCAGCGATGATTTCACAATGTTCAGCACTATTCTCAACTCCCGAGATACTGAAGCAGGCTATTTTTATATGTAACAAGATCTGATTAATACTCAGGCTTAGCCTGATAACTAGCCAGTAACATTCATGCCAGGCAATGAACATCTCCAAAGTTCTATTAAGTTATGTATTTTTCATACCGAGTCTGCCTTAGTATTGTCAGGCTGAAAGCGCTTCCCATATTATTTATGGTCTGGTCAAATTGAGTACAAGAAGATACCAGCCTATTTTTGTAAGGAAAATACATTTACTGAATCTGCTTTATTTCTATGCAAAATAATGTCTGAATCTTTCTTCTATACAAATGTAGATATAACCAATAAGCAGGTTACTGAGCTTCTAACCCACTGGGGACTCCTCACTGCCGCCTGGCACAGAGAAGTCTATTTTACTTACCCCAGCACCTGTCCTCGAATCCTGTCCGATATTAAGGTTCAATCGTGCTAGTCTCACGAATCTGATTCAATGATTAATCATCCCATGAACGGGGCAAAGTCTTTGATATTGATCTTATTCTGAATCTGTGATTACGGGCTGAATTCCCATTTCAGTATTTTTCAGGTCTGGGTGTTTTAATGCTCACTACTTAAAAATGTTTCTGACAACAATCATGTGTTGTTCAGTTACCTCACAGCCAAAGTAAAGTTTATTTTAGACCAGAGCGATTTTCATGTATTTTTACACTTTGTATCAATGGTTCATTGCCATGACCCATACAATTAACACAGTGTGGTCTGATTTGAAGATATTATTCATGAATTGAATACTACCTCTCCTACAACTCATTTACAATTAATACTTGCTCCTTGAATAATACGCAGTCAAGGTGACAAGCCTTCTATCTCGAACATAAATCATTTACGTAACCCAAGTAATGGATCCAAGAGACGATGGTTCAGTCTTAGGTATGATGATCACTTTCGCTACAACTCAACACGGTGGAGTGTCAGCAGGTGAAATGAATGTGTGAATTGCTTTCCACACCTTCAATAGGAGAATGATTCTTCTGCAGCCTGACTTATCTGATGTTCAATGAGTTGATATGATCACCGATTTTCAGGTCTGGAGCGAGAAAATCCTGAATGATATTTTGTCAGTGTCAGCACTTTTGTTGAGCACCAATTCCGCAGAATGGTTATGGAACAGCACGCAGTGCAGCAATAATTCATTCTTCAGTGTGCATTCCCTGTGGATCGACAGCTTGGAATAATGATTGAAAGCCTTGTCTAATCAGAAAAGGTTTAGTAGCCTCTCCTGACGTGAACTCGCTGCTATGTCAGTCGTGTGGATGATTAGGATAAACTCTTTCAACAAAAAAAAACATTTTTTGTTGTTCCTTGAAATAATCTGGAAGGAAAAGACATCCGTATCATCACTCAATGTCAGACAGGCAAGCTGATAGTTTAATAACAGTTTGAGAGTGTTGGTGGTGACGCAGAGCCGGAGGGTGTCAGGAAACATCTGAAATTTAATGGCCTAGAGTCTGAGGATATTACACATGTAGCCCGCTTGTATAGTCAAGTATGAATTCTCAGGCTTGTCCAGAGAAAACAGTCCTGGCTCATAGAGGAAAATGACTGCAGGAGATTGTCCGGCTGTGGTTAGGTCAGTCAGAAACGATCCAGAAGTATGCAGCCACAGAGAACAAAATGGCTGGGGAGAAAGTTTGGAAGAGGATTTATGCGGTCAACTTCGGGAATAATAACGATACCTAATCATTACAGCTAATTATGTTCTCGCTGATGACAATGGCTCAGGGATCGACAGGACTGGCAACTTAATGCTCCAGGATGCAAAAGCGACAGGATTGATAGAAAGGGAGGCAAAGTCGGGTGGGGTGGAGGGGGTGTGTAGCATTTATGATAAGGCAAGACACTGTACTGAGGGAGGCTATTCCCGGAAATACATCTGAGAAGTTATTTGGGTGGAACTGAGAAATAAGAAAGGGATGATCACCTTATTGGCATTGTGTTATAGACCCCTTAATAGTCAGAAGGAAATTGAGAAACGAATTTGTAAGGGTATCTCATCTATCTGTAAGAATAATAGGATGGTTATGGTAGAGGATTTTTACTTTCCAAACGGACACAGGTGCTGCCATGGTGTTAAGGGCTTAGTTGAAGACGAATTTGTTAAGTATGTGCAAGAAAATTTTCTGATTCAGTATGTGGATGTACCTACTAGAGAAGATGCAAACCTTGACCTGCTCTTGGGAAATAAGGCAAGGCAGGTGACTGAGATGTCAGTGGGGGAGCACTTTGGGGCCAGAGACCATAATTCTATTTGTTTTAAAATAGTGATGGAAAAGGATAGACCAGATCTGAAAGTTGAAGTTCTAATTTGGGGAAAGGGCAATTTTGACGGTATTAGGCAAGAACTTTCAAAATCTGATTGGGGGCAGATGTTCACAGGTAAAGGGACGGTTGGAAAATGGGAATATTTCAGAAATGAGATAACGAGAATCCAGAGAAAGTATATTCTTGTTAGCTTGAAATGAAAGGCTGGTAGGTATAGGGAATGCTGGATGACTAAACAAATTGAGGATTTGGTTAAGAGAAAGAAAGAAGCATATGTCGAGTATAGACAGGATAGATCGAGTGAATCCTTAGAAGAGTATAAAGGCAGTAGGTGGATACTTAAGAGGGAAATCAGGAGGGCAAAACGGGGGCATGAGATAGTTTTGGCAAATACAGTTAAGAGAAATCCAAATGGTTTTTACAAATACATTAAGGACAAAAGGGTGACTAGGCAGAGAACATAGCTCCTCAAAATCGACAAGGCGGCCTTTGTGTGAAACTGCAGGAGATGGGAGAGATACTAAACGAGTACTTTCTATCACTATTTACTGTGGAAAAGGACATGGAATAGATAGAATGTAGGGAAATGGATGGTGACATCTTGAAAAATGTTTTTCTTACCGAGTAAAAAGTGTTGGATGTCTTGAAACGCATAAAAGTGGATATATCCCCAGAACCTTATCAGGTGTACCTTAGAATTTTGTGGGAAACTAAGGAAGTGATTGCTGGGTCTCTTCCAGAAATATCTGTATCAGCAATAGGTAAGGTGCTGGAAGACTGGATGTTGTCTAACGTGGTGCCACTGTTTAAGAAAGGTGACAAGGGCAAGCCGGGGAACAGTAGACCAGTGACCCTGACGTCGGTGGTGGCCAGGTTTTGGAGGGAATACTGAGGCATTTGGAAAGACAAGGACTGATTAGGGATAGCCAACATGGTTTTGTGCGTTGGAAATTATCGAGGTAAAAACAATGATGGCAGATGCTGGAAACCAGATTCTGGATCAGTGGTGCTGGAAGAGCACAGGAATTCAGGCAGCATCCGAGGAGCTTCGAAATCGACGTTTCGGGCAAAAGCCCTTCATCAGGAATTCCTTTATTCCTGATGAAGGGCTTTTGCCCGAAATGTCGATTTCGAAACTCCTTGGATGCTGCCTGAACTGCTGTGCTCTTCCAGCACCACTAATCCAAGAGCGTTGGAAATTATGTCTCCCAAACCTGATTGAGGTTTTTGAAGAAGTAACAAAGGGGATTGATGAGGGTAGAGTGGTAGATGTGATCTATAGGGACTTCAGTAAGGCATTCAGCAAGATTCCCCATGGGAGACTGGGTAACAAGTTTAGATCTCACAGAATACAGGGAGAACTCGCCATTTGGATACAAACTGGTTCAAACGTAGAAGAAAGAGGGTGTTGGTGGAGGGTTGTTTTTCATACTGGAGGCCTGATTCCAGTGGAGTGCTACAGGGATCGGCGTTGGGTCTTCTACTTTTCACCATTTATATAAATAATTTGGATGTGAACATGAGAGGTATAGTTAGTGAGTTTGCAGATGACACCGAAATGGAAGGAACAGTGGACAGTGAGGAAGGTTACCTCCGATTCAACGGGATCTTGATCAGATGGGCCAATCGGCTGAGAAGTGGCAGATGGAGTTTAATTTAGGCAAGTGAAAGGTGCTCAATTTTGGGAAAGCACATCTTAGCAGGACTTGTACACTTAATGGTAAGGTCCTAGGCAGTGTGGCTGAACAAAGAGACCTTGGAGTGAAGGTTCATAGCTCCTTGACCCTGGAGTAGCAGTAGATAGGATAGTGAAGAAGGCGTTTGGTATGCTTTCCTTTATTGGTCAGAGTATTCAGTACAGGAGTGGGAGGTCATGTTGCAGCTGCACACGGCATTGGTTAGGCCACTGTTGGAATATTGCGTGAAATTATGGTCTCATTCCTATCGGAAATATGTTGTGAAATGTGAAACGGTACAGAGAAGATTTACAAGGATGTTGCCAGTGTTGGAGGATTTGAGTAAGCTAGGGCTGCATTTTCTGGAGCGTCGGAGGCTGAGGGTGACCTCATAGTTGTTGATAATATCACCAGGGGCATGGATAGGTTAAATAGGCAAAGTCTTTTATCTGGGGTTTGGGAATCCAGAACTAGAGGGCATAGGTTTAGGGTGAGAGGAAAAAGGTATAAAGGAGACCTAAGGGGCAACGTCTTCACACAGAGGGTGGTACATGTATTGAGTGAGCTGCCAGAGGAAGTGGTGGAAGCTGGTACAATTGCAACATTTAAAAGGCATCTGGATGGGTATATTAATAAGAGAGTTTTGGAGGGATATGGACCGGGTGCTGGCAGCTGGCAATGATTGGGTTGTAATATCTGGTCGACATGGACAAGCTGGACCAAAAGGTCTGTTTCCGTGCTGTTCATCTATGTGACTCTATGACTCTATGGTTGGATGACTGAAGTAAATGCCTTCCAACACTCAAAGCAAGGGAGTAATCTGTCAAAAACATTACTTATCGGCGCAAAGTGAGGTTAGATAATTGACGGGTCCCAGTTCCGAAGTAAGAGCTCCTGAAATGTTATTCATCACTGTGAATGAGTCAGGGGAAATCTGTTTCCCAGAACCCTTATAGCAGTTCCCACGGTCTGAACAATTACTATGTTCTCGCTGGTACTTCAGGAGCTGTGAAAGTTGGATGAATCGCTTCCCACCTTACAGCATATGATACAGAAATGATTCTCTTCCAACATACTCTGGCTTTCTCATTTCTGAAACTGCATTTACTACTGAACAGGCCAGGTGTTCATCTGAATCCTCTTCAAAGGACAGAACAGTTGTCAGATTTGACCCTACTGTGAGGTGTCACTTTTCATTCCATGTTAAAAATCCAATGAGTGATATTCTGATGCTGACGAATCCAATGTACATCACGTCTTCGGCTGGGAAATTCTTTTTGCTTCCTGACTAGGAATGTTCCCTTTCCAAAAACATGTGAAACATGCTTGAAGAAGGAAATAGTCACCATGGAAGTTCGTATCTTATATGTTATGGAACAGACTAGCCGTCATTAAAATATGCTAAGAAGGTAACTGAGTGCCCAGCCTTTTCTTGTTTGAAAGACAAATGTAACATATCGATACCAATGTAATGCGACTGATCAAGTGCTGTGCCACATTATACAAAACAAAATTCACTTGAGTGAAATAGTTAAAATATAATCGAAAGGAATACGAATTTGAAATAACTTAACCCTATTGGAAACATAAGAATAATAGTCTTGATTTGGAGGTTCTGGTGTTGGATTGGGGTGGACAAAGTTTTAAAAAAAATCACAGAACACCAAGTGACAGTCCAAGTGGTTTGGAAGTCCTCACAAATGAATATGAAGGACTATAACCTGCTGCTGTGTGAATTTTAACTGATAATAATTGATATGATAAATATTACTAATTTAGATTAGATTTAGATTTAGATTACATACAGTGTGGAAACTGATCAAATATTGGAACATTCCATACAGACACTCCTTGGCAAAAAAAAGGAAATTCACCCATTCTCACATTCCTGGAAAAAGAAGAGATAATGACAAAATCCGGAGAGATCAGAAGCTGGGAGACATTCACTGATGTTTCGAACACTTCTAAGACTCCATTAGCTTCTGATGTTGTTCAAAACAAATTTTAATACATGAAAGCTGGCCGCATTCACTCAGGCTGCATTAAAAAAATCCAAGGTCACCAAAAATATTCATTCAATTGGTCTTCCGTCGCCAGATGTCAAACTCTGCCTTACCACATCTCTTTACAAAAATTAAAACCGAGCCAGCACAAAATGACTCTTAACGTGACAGTATCGTCACACTTACCCCTAAAAAAAAAACTGGTGGCTTCATTTTGAAAATCCTTAGTCTTACTCTATTGGTACTCTACAATATACATGCATTACGTAGACTTCTAGTTCGCAAACATTCACTCCTACAACCTACTTCAATCCATTTACTCCCACGACTGAACACCTCCATCTGTCTTCATCAATGTTGCAACATTGCATCAGTAATTATGTTTTCTCATCTTGCCAAGTGCATGGTTTTTTTAATGGTGGATGGCTGCAATGATAAGCTTCTTCTGAAGAGTCTGGAACTTTTGTCCCTCGCCTTCTCCCAAATGTTAAAGGGTTATGATCCTTGTATGCCATTCTCTCAGATGCATTACTGGCCAATATAAATGTTGAAATGTTGTCATGCCCACAACAAACTCAAGATTTCCTTCCCAACCGCAGACTATTTCTGGTGTGGAGTGCTCAATTTTCTGGAAAGAAGAAGAAAATATATCCGTCTCGTTGATTTCTTGCAAGTATACGGAACTGACATCCACATCACTCGCATCGATACCCACCTTCATGAGATGTGCCTGACACTTGGGGCAATGTTTAATAAAACATGCAGACTTCAAAATTCTTTCTGACAGTCTACTGCCCAATGAAACTTCCTGCACTTTTTCAAAAAAATTATTCTTTGGAGCAACGACATGCTAAAGTGTGGTAGGAACATCCAATAAAACTCCCACAATCCCAGGAATCATAGCACTGCCCTTTTCATAGATGATATGGGAAAAACCCAAATAATATTTCTTTTCACATCGCGTGAGGCCATCTGATTGTGAAGAATAATTTGTCCCAGGAATGAGACTTGTGCTGTTGTGAACTGACCATTAGGCAGGTTGATCACCAAGCCTGTTCCCTGAAGTCGATTGACCAATTTCAATAGATGCTGCAAATGTTCCTTACATGTGTGACTGAACATCACCAGGTTCTCGATGTGAACCTCACTTTTAGGAAATCAAGAAATAAATATATTTTTTCGTCTTTGAAATGTAGGTGGCACATTTTCATACTAAGTTGCATGACTTTATTTGGCATAGTCCATTCAGTATTACAAAAGCTGAAATTATCTTTGTTATTTCAAATAATGATACCTATTGGTATCCTCTGAGTACGTCCCAATTAGGAACACAAGTTGCTTGTTCCAACTTATTAACACAGTTTTCAGACTTAGAATCCGAAATGACTCAGACGTCGTAACTGCATTGACTTTGCGATAGTCCACACATAATCATTGGGTTCCACCTGGTTTTGGCATGATTAACATGGGAGAGCTCCACTTGCTGAAATTCTGTCCGATTATGTTGTCTTTAAGCATGCATGCAATCTCTTTTTGAACATTTTCCAACTGTTGAAGGTTAAGTGTATAAGGATATTGCTTAACTGGGACAACATTTCCTCGATCATGCATAACTAGGTTAACATTCCCACTTTATTCCAACATATCTATCCACGTTAATGTAACAACTCTTTCAGATCATTGCGATTTTCCTTTGGAAGGTGACTCAATAATTTATCACTTTTTTGAGAACGTACTCATTATCAGTGTTAATTTGGTGACCGACCAATTCAGAATCCACTGAGCCTGCTTCTTCACTCTGTGTTGTGTCCAGTAATCCATCCTCCTTCCCTTTCAAAATATTGTTTGAGCTTATTCCTATGATGCACACTGCGATATTTCTTTCCATCTTGCATTCTTATCAATTAGCTCACCCCACCGAATCTCCTCTCGAATTGGTAAGGCCCATTAAACCTTGCTGTTAAAGGGTCACTTGTCATTGGAAGTTTCACTCGCACTTTATCTCCACTAGCAAAGTTACTAATTTTTGATTTCTTGTCAGGTTCCTGTTTCATCACATGCTGTGCTACTTTTATAATGTCAACTCACCAACTCTGTTTAATCTTTCCATAAAATTCGGCTCATGGTCCAAATACATGGTCTCTGAACACTGACTCGCCAACTTCTTCTTTATTAATTTCAGTGGTCCTTTCACCTCATGCCCAAACAAGACTTTAACTGGACTGAATTTGGCAGATTCATTTGATACATCTCTAATTGCATATAAGATACAGACGGAATTGTTTTATCCAAATCCTCTGGGTAGTTTTGACCACAATCATTAACGTGGTCTTTAAAGTTTGATGCTGCCGTTCTGACGCTCCCAGTGATTCTGGAAGGATTTGAATTGCTTTATTCCGAAGTTATCCACAAGTTCCTTGAAAGATTTAGAGGTCAATTTTGACCCTTGATCTGATTGCATCTCAGTTAACATTTGAATAATCCTTCTACAACCCTTTTAGCCGTGACATTGTGTTATGTAAATCTCGTGGACACATCCATTAAGGTCAACAAATACCGATTCCGATTTCTTGTTTTAGGCAGAGGGTCTATGCAATCAATTAAAATCCCTGTTAAAGGTTCCTCAAGTCTTGTTAAAGCTGCTGGTTTTATCGTTGCCTGAAACTTTCCAATTAGCTAAATTGTATGAGATGTCTGGCAAACTTCAGTTGCATCATTGTGAAGAATTGCCAGTCAATATGTTTTTATACACTGGCTTGGGTTTCCTTGCTTCCAATTATCCCAAACTGTTAATTCATGTGTAATCCGTAAGATCTCCTTTCTATAATCCACGGATAGTACAACGTGATGGATTCTGCCTATTTGCTATCTGTCTGAATGTCTGATAGTCTCCGTTTCCTCATCAAATGCAGTTTTTAAGGTCATAGCAGTCGAAGATACATTTACGTGCTCCTGTGGATGCCTATTTATACAACTGCTTCACTTTTATTATGTTTCCGCTGTCAGTCAAATAATTGCCCTAACTTATAAATATCCACTTTGCTCTCGAGCTGGTCTTGTTTTTTTTCTCTATCATTTGATGAAGAAAAGGTCTTTGATAATTGTACTTCGAACTTCCTTATCTTTTTTATTTGATTTCTCCTCTTGCTCGAACCTTTGACTTTGTGATCGTGTTATCACACAGTCGGGAAATATTGCAGCATATATATCCTGTAATACCTTAACTGCTTGCTTTTCCAAAGGCTGTTTAACCACCTTTGGCATCACTCCACCCTGTGATCCAACTGCATCATTAGCAAGGACAAACTGTATTTCTGGAACTGACTATTTCTCCGCTACTCTTACCCCCACTTCTTCATTTTTTCACTGGAAAGTCCAACCACATTTTAAATAATGGAGCAATTCTCATCTCTTCACGAATTTCACATGTTACAACCTAAAATGGCAATCGTCCTTCTGAATGACATACCTCCTGAATTGCTCACCATCAAAGCCTGACACCATTCCATATCTCTTAAAATTGTATTTTCTTTATCTACTCCTCTTGTGATGTTCAAGTAAACATTACCCTCGCAGGGAAATCGTTAAATGAAATCTAGCATTTCTTTTCAACTAACCTGTGGCCAGCTTGACACATTCTTGCACAGCATTTTTACTTCCACTGTGCTTACCTTTCCACTTCCAGCAGAATTCACTGTTTTAACCTACTTTAACACATCCATCTTCCCAGTACTTTTGTTGAACCACCAACCGTGCGACTTTATTACAATGGAAGCATCAGAGTCTTTTCCCTTCTATTCCCACCTCATGGCTTTCCTTTTCTTTGCCCCAGGCAACCTATTTTTATTATCTTCAATGAGATCTCTTCTTTCCTTTCCAAAACTGAGGATTTCTATTTTGTCCAAGTTTTATCTCACACAGACTGAAATTTTTGCTGGAAATCAAACATTTATGTGCCACAGAATCATAGAGTGGAAACAGGCCCTTCTGTCCAACAATTCGACACCGACCCTTTAAAGAGTAACCTACCCAGAACCATTCCCCTGCAAACCACTAAGCCACCGTGCTTTATGAAGCAACAACAGCCCATCAGCCATTTCAATTGCTCATCCTCCCGTTTCACCTCTCTGTTCTTCCACACGAGTTCTCATTACTCCTGGAAGTAAATTATTGAACTCCTCCAAAACAATCGTCCCTCTTAGTGGTTTTAACGTTAGATCTTATCCACCGATCCAAATTGCTTTGTATTGCCATTTCAAACTCAATGCACGATTAGTCATTGATTCCTGAAACGTTGTTTATTGGCTTCTGGCACTAGGACATTTGCAGTTGAGATAGCTTTTTCACCTCATTATACTCCGTAGAAATCTCCTGTTATAGTTTTAGAAATACCTCACTACGTCTACTTCCCAACTTTGTTTCGATTAACAATACCAGCGTGGTATCTGATCACTTCTTTTCTTTCGGCATTCTCTCAAATGAAATGTAAAATGGCTTCTACCTCCTTCTAATCGAATATCTGCAGCGCTTCGATATATTTAAACAGATATCCACCTGGCCGTTGGCTACAATGGATTTACTCGTTATCGCTATTCTCACGAAGACTATCTTCTATCTTCACCTCTGTCTTTTTAAAGTGGACTTTCTTCTCTAATTGCCAAAGTTTAAAGCTAAAACTCTCTCTTCCTGCTTTTGTTTTCTCACTTTTTTTTCTTTCTTTCTTTATTCTGGCAGGACCACTTTCTCTGTTTGAAATCGTAGCTTAAACTGTTTAATTTCCTTTTCTCTTTATTTTGACTCGACTTGAAGCTGTTTCATTGCAATTAAATTTTTACATTTCCAAAAATTCCAAAGATAATTTCGGCAATCATAAATAATGTGCAATTGCCACAACCATCTTTCTCCTCCTTCCAGCGTGTTATAGAACATAGAACATTACAGCGCAGTACAGGCCCTTCGGCCCTCGATGTTGCGCCGCCCTGTCATACCAATTTGAAGCCCACCTAACTTGTACTATTCCAATGTGTTTGCCAATTCTAAAAGATTTGCCTTTCTTACGTTTTGTAAAACCCCCAAACTGATTTGTTCCACCCCTAGAAAACTCTTAACGAACGGATGAACCATTCCGACTCAAGGTACACACTGTTTGAGCTAACCGAATTCAACACTTGACTTTAAAGACTCCAACAAACACCACTTGCAACCTTGAAGTCCAACAAACGAGAACCTAAGTTGCAGTTTGGGATTTCGATCACGACTAGAGCCCCCAGTTTGTTATTGACCAGACCAGACACCTCACAATAGTTTAAGGCGGTACCCTAGACTCTAACATTTTCTTATTTCAAAGGCAGATGTGAGGTGTCTGTTACTGACGAATGTGACTGGTCAAACTACTCGACAAGAGGCAAGTCACAATTTATTTGAACATTGTCGTTAAAATACAATCAAAGAAAAAATAACTTAGAACAACTTAGCTGTGTTAGCAATTTAACAACATAATAGATCCAATAACGACTACCAATTAAATGGTCCAACGAAGCAACACTTGGAATACGCGCCCCTTGTCAAACCAGTGACATTCAGACACAGCTTCTCACATGCAGTTCTCCACTCCAGGAGGAAAAAGATATGAAGAGAAAATCCAGCGAGAGTGGCAGTGAAATTCACTGAAGCATCTAACTCTATCCAGACTCCAATATATTCTGATGCTACTCGGAAATCTTAATCTGTGAGACCTGACCATACTCATTTAGGGTGCATTGAAAAGAGCCTGATGAAGGGCTTACGCCAGGAAAGTCGACTCTCCTGCTCCTCGGATACTGCCTGAACTGCTGCTCTTTTCCAGTGCCAGACTTGTCGACTCCGCATTTTAAGAAAAAGCCTCCAAGCTGTTTCATCAAGTGTCAACCTGCAGCCAGATAGAGACCTTTACCTTCTTATCTCACTTCAAATAAAGAACCTAATAATCTCTTAAAGCGACACCATCCTCAGATATAAACACAATTATTGTACCAATTCCATTTGGAGATGGGAATGTACCACTCTGTCTAGTTTTGCACAAGACTCTGGACTCAATTGAGGTGGAGAGTTTGGAATGGAGAAGGGAGAATGAAGACTGTTTTTGGACACCCTCAACTGAGTAAGATAATATACAAAACTTCTAAAACGTACATATCCCGATACCCAGAAAGACAATGGCAGATAAAACATTTAGTCACTTAGTTGAGAAGTAACTTAGCGGAAAAAATGTCATATTTATATTTTAGCTGATATTTGCTGAAGAGCAAGAACAAAGATGACGTCACCTCTTGCATATTTCCGTTTCGTTTTTCTTCAGCAGCTTATGAATGATAAACATACCACATGCGAGAGAACTCCGCTGTATCCTGGGCTCGTATCCTTTCCATTTTAAACAATCATATTCCCCAGTCGACTTGATGTCTCAGTTTTCTTAAAATAGTGTTAATTCTGCACCTTTCTCCAGAGAAATCTCTGATATTCTGACCTGATTATATCTGGTCTAACTGTCGATGGCCAACATGCAGAAAACATTTTTTTTTTATCATTTCCATATCTTTGTACACTAAACGTGAACGGAAAATGATCTTCAAAAATCTGCTCAATGACAGAATGAAAATAATGGTGCAATGGGGAAAGTTCGCGTCCCATGAACATGCACTTGTGTTTGTTCGATTGTGTGTGTGTGTCTCTTATAAAATTGTACAGTATGTCAGGGCTTAAAACTTGTATCTTTCAAGTGGGTCTTTGATATTCACAAGAAAGGATGTCCTGGAACGTAATACCCAATTTCTGTTACATTTTGCAACGTTTAGATTTTAAAAGTTTTAACCAATATTTTCAGTGGATATTGTAAAACACTCTTTAACTCCTGCCTAAATTTTCTTTGGGTCCCAGCATAAATAAATGGGTTAATGGAGGAACTCAAAAGGAGAAGCATGAATCCGGCCTGTTGGAGAATAAACGTGGAATCACTGACATTCGAACCTGTGGAATAAGTGACATGCGCAATTTGGACATTCAGGATCGTCACAAAATAAAGCAAATTTAACAGAATGAAATTGCCTGAGATAGCGAAAAGCAAAACAATGGACATCCGCCGCTTCTCCATCTCTGGGTCAATCTGATGTTGTCCATTGTTCTGGATGCGGAGTCTTCGACGTGCTTTATTGGCTATCAGAATGTGTCTCACCGTCAATACATTGAGCAGTAAAATTAGAATAATTGGGAGACAAGGAGTTAAAATGGATCGTAACCAGTCATATGCAGTCCAGGCTAGTGACGTATAATATATTTCTTTTATGACACAGAACCAAGGTACCCCATTAATTACGTACTGGGCTTCAAATTGAAAGTATTTGAAGACGTTTTTAAGGATGGCCAATGCAGAAACGATTCCTATCACCCACGCTGTCACGTTCGTTGTACAGTATTTCGTTTTCAAATTTTGACTAGAAATTGCCACAAAACGATCAAAGGTGAAAGCGACAGTTAACCAGACAGAGGTATCAATGGCGACAAAAATTAATACAATACGCACTGCGCACACTGGCGTTACAGACAGGTAACTGGATGGGAAGTAGACAGAAGCAATTCTGTTTAGTATTACAGCATTCAGCATGACGAGGAGATCTGTCACCGCCATGGACAGCAGATAATAGGTAACACATTCGGAAAGACCACATCTTCTTCGATACAGAACTATTACCACTGCTACATTCGCTGGAATAGAGGGGGGAGGAGCGAATGGATGGAAGGAAAGGATAAAGGAGTTAGTGTTTCGATTCTCCATTTATCTGTTTTCTATAATACTGTTTGAACTGAATGCTTATAACTGCCAAAAAATGTTGTTTGCTTTTTGTTTTATCCTGTGGACAAGTATTGACCAATTTTAACACCGTTATCCACGTTAAGTATATAACATATCAATAAGTGTATGGTACACAGTAGTCAAAGGAAAGAGGCCAAAGGAAAATAAAAATCGATTAGACATCCACTCCAACACAGGACTATCAAGTCCACCAGAAAATTAACACAAAAACAGTAAAAGAAAATCTCTAGAAACAGCTGTTGTCGATAAATACTAAAACATCGAAGATGTGCAGAGAAAAACTACGTATGAAAAAAAAACTAATGCACTTAGGATGCAAGTATGTCATTTCCAGGATTAATTCAAACTGTTCACTCCTTGAAATGTGACTGCATACATTCTTATAGCTACCCTCATACTTTGGAAATGAACAAAACATGATGCTAAGTTCTTTTGCTCTTCAGTCACCAGAACAAGTACTGAGGGAAGCAAAAATAATTAAATGGAACATCAAGTAATGCATGTTAATGCACAGATGATCTTTGTGGATCCAAGGAGATGCATGAGAAAACGCACAATGTCAACCTTATTTGATTGAACTAAACTGAAATGAGACTACTTAATTTTATTTGGCAGCAGTGTTTGACGTTGGCAATCCCACTGCAATTATAATTATTCATAACCTTTCCTCTGTGTAAAAGTTGCAAGGTCTGTAAACATTCCTTTGCCTGTGCAGGACTCGAACCTCTTCAGCTATTATTACAGTCGGATATTCAGTGTCCATCTGCAACAATGCAACACTAGGTGCTGAGATCATGCTTGCAGAATAATCTCCCAATCTCTCCGCGTTACCCCCCCCCCCCCCCCCCCCCCCCCCGCTATTATCATAAAACAAAGCATAAAAATTTCTATTTCCTGATTAGGTTATCAGTGTTAGATTTGAACTACTATCTTTAATGGATATTTGTAATTGAGCATTATGAATTACATATTAGAGATTCCACCAGTTTTGGTTCTTCATCTAAGATGAGGAAAATGGTGGTGTTGTGAAAAGGCTTGCCCCGTGGTAGTGACAGAGGAAACTCCACAATCAACGGTCGAATACTTGGACACATCATCAACAGTTAACACTGAAGAAGAACCTGTGAATTGGGAGAAACATCCCACTCTTCAGTCAAGGTCAACTGAAACGTTATCTCTCCCCAACCCCCCCCCCCCCCGACTCTCTCTCTCTCTCACACATTCTATCTCTCTCCCCCTTTCTCTCTCTCTCTCTTACTATTTGTCAAAAGTGCCGTGCTTAATACTGTCACCTTAGGAAATTCGTTCATTTATTCTGCGGGAATTATTCATTGGTGAAAGCCAATCGATTTTGAATCAATTGCTGGCATAATTGTGCTGTGAAGATCAGTGGCACTTGTTATGAAGGTTTGGGTGTACCTTTAAGAGAATAAAAAGCAGCCGATCGACTGGACAGCATTAATATCTATAACACAACAATGTACATAACACTGGGTTGAACAACTCGAGTAGTTCGTTGCCTGGAGACAAAAACAAATTCGAATCAGGCCAATCAGTTTTAATTATTCCCCGATAAAAAATACCAATTTCCAATCAAATTTGAATTGAGTATTTTGACAATCTTAAAAGCCAATAACACAATCCGATGCTCTGGAGGATAAGACCAGGTGAAAAGTTAACAGTTGAGAGGAGAACTGCTCCGACCCAGCATGTGAACAGACTACTTGAAATTAGTTCTCTCTTAAAAGTCCCTTTTCAATCAGTAACCCACAACACAGAAATTCCTATCAAGGAGAAAAGAAGACATAGGAAGATCAGAAGATAAGAACCTCCAGCTGCCTGGTTTTGAGATAATAAGTGTTCTTTTGTAAATTGTATTTGGGAGTTTTATTGGACTAGTTTTAGAGAAGGGAACTAAAGATTGGTTAGAGAAAGAAATTGCAAATACTGGTTAGTCAGTTATTCTCTGTTATTACAGCATTGAGCTGTAATAAAATTGTTTATTTTTTACTTTAAATATTTTTTGGCCACACGATTTTTACAGATTACTGCATGGGATAAATCGTTCCTATATTGCTGATTTAAGTTAAAGTAGATACATTGTGGAAACAGGCCCTACGGCCCAACAAGTCCACACCGACCAGCAACACACCCAGACCCCATTCTCCTACACCTAACACGACAGGCAATTGAGTTCGGCCAATTTACCCAACCTGCACAGTTTTGGACTGTGGGAGGAAACTGGAGCACACCCACAAAGACACAAGGAGAATGTGCAAACGCCACACAGAGAGTCACCTGAGGTGGGAATTGAACGCGGGTCTCTGGCGCTGTGAGATAGCAATGCTTACCACTGTGCCACCGTGTAGGACGGTCCTTCCCCCCCCCCCCCCCCCGTGTCGTAACGCACTGTAGTCCGAGAAAACACTGTGATCACAATTTGAAAATTCACCAAGAGTAAGTGACATTAACACAACAGTGCTACAGCTCAATTGTTCAGTAGTATAAATATCCACACACATGATGTTTCTTCACCAAAATAGGTATTTGCTTGACCATAACGTACTGTTGTTGACAACTTACCACCAGCAGCATTGTCAATAACAAATAAAATTCGATTCCCACCATGGTGATTATGTACAACTGCAGTACTGAAACAGGACGAATGGCAAAAAAACAGTTGAACGTATATTGCAGCACGCCAACAGTAAATGGCAGAATAGATATTATAACATATTTTTATATGACACAGAAGCAGATTTCTTTTACGTTAGAAATACCAAATTATTTTATTTGATGTGACAAACGAAACTAATTAGGGGAGAATGATGTTAGGTGTGAGATATTATAACATTTGTGTGATGTAGATGGTGCAATAATGTAACAAAAATGGAACAGGAGACTGTCAAAACAGAGCATCATATAAATTCAAGTTCAGACATAGCAACGATGATTGGAAAAGAAAGCATCAGGCATGATAAAGGAAATATCCATCATGGAGAAGCGTTACGTTTGAATTGAAAAGAAAAAAATAAATCTGATTGAACTAAGTACTGAATCAAATAACTGCTAACGCTCTACAGTGCCTCACCTGGAACCCCGATGGCAGCAATGACTGGATAATAGATGGCAAAAACGAGACCTGTCAATAGTGCATGCATTTTGAACAGAAATTCTGAGTGGATCCTGCAATTTATTGAAAATCATACTTTTCGTGTCACATGTAGCACCCCAGGGAGGTAATTAGCGTTTTGATATCGTGATGCAATCAAAGGAAATCCAAAGAATAAAGGAATTAGTGCAGTTGTTGCTCCAACAGCGTTAATACTTTTCACGAGATGCTTTTCTTTCATGCGATCAACAAATTTCTGAAGTAAAATGTACAGAAATCAAAAATAAAAGTCTCGGTTATATTTCTAAAGTTTAAGAAGAAGTGAATTGACCTGATGATTCGACTAAAACAGAGCGTTGAACGACTGACTGTTTTGAGAAGGAAGAGGTCCAATATTTTGACAGACAGACATGCTCAAAATCTAGACCAAAAAAACGTGAACTGGGAGAACTGGCTACTCCCGTGCCTTTTTTAAAAAAAAAACTTGTTTCTTCCTGGAGGACCTGGCTCTTATGCCTTAATGAACTCTCTTTAAAACAAAAATCAAGGAAAACAGTGCTTTGTTAAAGTGACAGCATCATCACACATTCTTGGCGGTCAGTTTTGCTTTTTCTGCAAGGGACAGTTTCAATTCGGTTGGCAGGGGGAGCGGTGGGATCCTCAGCAGCAGAGAGGCAAGTGCGAAGCTTGAAGGAGAAATAGTAGTCAGAGATAGTAAGTTGAATGTACATGTCAGGCTGGAACTCGATGGGGAGCAAGGAATGTTGGTCTTTGTTACATCCAATTCAATGCAAGAGGGCTGACAGGCACGACCGATGAACTCATGGCGTGGATAGGTACGTGCGACGGAGTTAGCCTAGCCATTACACAAACACGGGTAAGGGAGCGAACACGACTCGAAGCTTAATGTGCGAAGGTACAGTTGCTTCAGACAGGATAGCAGTGGTGGTAGTGGGGGAGAGGGAGTTTCATTTATGATTAAGGTGTGTATCACAACAGCAATCAGAGATGAAACAACTGAAGGATCACCTAGTGAGGTTTTGTGGACGGAGCTAAGAATTAAGAATTGTTTGCTAACGTTATTGGGATTGTACTGTCAGGCCCGAAATAGCCAACGGGCATTAGGGGAACAAATATGCAGAGAGATTCGGGAACTTGCCTGAGCAATAGAGTAGTCACAGTGGGGGATTTGAATTTTCTGAACATGGAATGAGACTAGCAGAGTGTTAAGGGCTCAAACAGAACGGTTGTTAGGTGCATTCAGGATTACCAGAGCAGTCTAAGGCAGGGGTCGGGAACCTATGGCCTTAAGGCCACATGCAGCCTTCTAGGCCATTGGGTATGGCCTTTTGAATGAATCCAAATTTTGCAGAATAAATCTTTTATTTTTTATTAATATGCTTTTTTTAGTCCTTTATTATTTTTATTTTAATCTTAACATTAATGTATTTAAAATACCACAGAGTAAAAGAAAATTCAACGAAATGATCCTCACAGACTGACCGCCGCAATTTTAAAAATTGATAATTCATAAGGATTATTTCGACACCTGCTATGCTCATGATTTAGTTATAATGTGACTCTAGAATGTACGTTATCTTCCCCGCCTGACTGTCGCCATTACCGCCCGAGGCTAGTTGGTGAGAGCCTGTGGGTATCCAGTACGCCAGTGTCTATCAACCTATGACAACAGTGCACGTGATTTTCCATTTGAAATGAAATTTGAGAATAGTTACACAGTCTAACCGTATCGACATTTATATAATTGAAGTTTCTTCGATGCGGCCTTACTAGATTACAACTAACATAATGTGGCCTTCCAACATGAAAACTTTCCCCAGGAGTTAGATGGGGTGAAATTTTTTAAGTGCATTCAGGAAAACTTCCTCAAGAAGTATATTGAGGGTCAAACTCGGGAATGGCCAAACCTCGAATTACTATTGGGGAATAGTGCAGGACAGGCGATGGAAGTGACAGCCGTGGAGCACTTTGGGAGCAGTCACCATTGTTCTATTAATTTTGAAATAGATATGGAGTGGGACAAGCCTGTTTCACAGGTTCAATTTCTAAACTTGGGCAAGTCAAGATTTCAGGGGTTGATCGGAGTAGTTTATTTGCAGACAAAGGAACCTCTTGCAAGTGGGAAGCCTTTGAAAGTGAATAGCTAGTACTAAACATCTATGTGTTGCTGAGAGGGCGAAGGGCAAGGTTTGTAGGAATAGGGAACCCTGGATGACAAGAGATATTTAGGCTTTGACCAGAAATAAAGAAGGAGCCACAGCTCTGGTAACGACAGCAGAGATAAAGGAAATCCCCAGAGGTGTTTACACAATAATGGAGTTTACTGAAGAATGAAATTAGGGGAACGAAATGGGGGCGTGTGATAGCATTCGCTGAGAAGATGAGGGTGAATGTAAAGAGGTACTTGAAATATATTAAAGAAAACAAAAACTTGAGACAGAAACCTTCCGAGATGTAGAAGAAAGGATAGCAATGATGATATTTGATCAGAGTAAGAGTAACAGGGTACTTGTTATGGGGGACTTTACATTTCCAAATAAGACTGGGAATACTATCGTTCGAAGACTTTATTTGGGTCAGTTTTTGTCTAATGTGTGCAGGAAGGTTTCCTGACAAAGTCTGTAAACAGGCCAAAAGGGGCAAGGCCACATTGGATTTGGTGCTGGGTCATGAACCCGGCTGGTTGTTAGATTTGGAGGTAGGTGAGCACTTTGACTGTAAAAACAATTCGGTTATGTTTACTTTAGTGATGGAAAGGGACAGCTATATACCACATGCCAAGAACTATAGCTGGGGTGAAGGCAATTATAATGCAGTTAGGAAAGAGTTAGGATGCACAGCATGGCAAGGAAACTGCAGGGGTTGGGCGCAATTGAACTTTGGAGCTTAGTCAAGGAACAACTACAGCGTGCCTTTGGTAAGAATGTACCTGTCAAGCAGGGAGGAAGTAGTCGAACGAGGGAGCCATGGTTTACTAAAGAAGTTGAAGCTCTTCTCAAGAGGAAGAAGAAAGCTTATGCTAGGATGAGATGCGCAGACTCAGGGAACTTGAGACTGACACGTTAGCCAGGAAATACCAAAAGAGAGAGTTAAGAACAGCCGGGAGGGAACATAAGACGTCATTGGCAGAGAGGATCATGGAAAACCCTCAGGTATTCTTTCGTTATATCAGGAATAAAAGAATGACGAGAGTGAGATAAGGATCAAAACAGGATAGTAGTGGGAAGTTGCTCGTGGAGTCCAGTCCGAGGATATAGGGAAGTGCTAAGTCAACATTTTTCGTCAGTAACGAGTATTGAGGAGAAAGACAATCTTGTTGACCAGACCGCTGGTATACAGGCCACTGAAAGTGGTGGGATTAAGGTTCACAAGGAGGAGGTGTTAGCTATTCTGGAAAGTGTCAAAATAAATATGTACCCTCGGCGAGATGGGCATGTATTCTACAATTCTTTGGGAAGCCAGGGAGAAGACTGCGGAGCCTTTGCCTTGAATCTTAATGTCGTAATTGTCCACTGGAAAAGTGCCATAAGATTGGAGGATAACAAACGTTGTCCCCTTGTTCAAGGAGAGTAGAGACAACCCTGCTAATTATAGACCAGTGAGCCTTACTTGGGTTTTGGGTAAAGTGTTGGAAAAGGTTCCCAGAGACAGGATTTATAATTAACTAAAAATGAATACGTCGATTAAGAATAGACAACACAGTTTTTTGAAGGCTATGTCGTGACTCACCAACCTTACTGAATTCTTTGAGAAGGTGACTAAACAGGTGGATGAGGGTAAAGCGGTTCATGTGGTGTATATAGATTTCAGTAAGGTATTTGATAAGCTTTCCCAGGTAGGCGATTGCACAAAATATGGAGTGATGGAATTGAGGCTGATTAAGCTGTTTAGGTAAGAGGTTGGCTCGCTGAAAGAAGACAGAGACTAGTGGCTGATGGGAAATGTTCATCCTGCAGTTCTGTCAGTTCTGTTAGTAGTGGTGTATCTGTTTTGGGCCCACTGTGATTGACCGTTTTATAATTGACCTGGATGAGGACTTAGAAGGAGGGGTAAATAAAATTGTAGATGACACTCTGGTTGGTGGAGTTGTAGACAGTGTCGAAGGATATTGCAGGTTACAGAGGGACATAGATAAGCCACAGAGCTGTGCTAAGAGGTGGCAAATGGATTTTAAGGTGGAAAAGTGTGAGGTGATTCACTTTGGAAGGAGCAACAGGAATACAAAGTACTGTGCAAATGGTAAGATTGTTGTGGTTCTGTTCGCCGAGCTGGAAATTTTTGTTGCAAACGTTTCATCCCCTGTCTAGGTGACATCCTCAGTACTTGGGAGCCTCCTGTGAAGCGCTTCTGTGGTGTTTCCTCCGGCATTTATAGTGGCCT